>NW_004798468.1:5871-14341 GCF_000002075.1 Aplysia californica | reverse complement strand
GGGGTGAGGGTGGAGTTGTTACTATGTACTGGGAATAGATTTAAGTCATTTTTTTCAGGGGGTGGGATTTTGTTTGTGCGAACGAAACCTATTTGCTGATTCAGGTTTTGTCATGAATTATTTCCTCCTGGTAGAGAATTACGGCTGCGAAACTTGGAAGACAACAAAGACCGTACTGAAAAAGTCCAGACTTTCACAAACAAATGTATGAGGAGTATTCTAAGAATTAGATGGCAGGATAAAATAAGAAATGAAGAGCTGTGGGAAAGGACAGGACAAAAGGATATAGTTGTAGAAATAGGACTAAGAAAGTGGCGATGGATGGGACACACCCTCAGAAAGCCCAGTGGAAACATCACAAGACAGTCGCTGCAATGGAACCCACAGGGAGCACGAGGCAGGGGTAGGCCACGAATAACATGGAGAAGTGTGGAAAGGGACATGAGAGAGATGAAGCTCACTTGGAACGAGCTTGAAAGGATGGCCCAGGACAGAGATAAATGGAAGGAGCTTGTATGTGGCCTATACCCGGCCAATTCACAGAGTGTTTTATTACTGATGTTTTCTTATCTTATGAAATGTGTCTTATATGTTTGGGTTGTTGGCTGTTATCAGGGAAAGAGAGGGGGGAAAGTGGGCGGGAGGGACACAGAGAGTGTGACTAAAAGGGAGAGTGTGATGGTGTATGTGTGTGTGTGTGTGTGTGTGTGTGTGTGTGTGTGTGTGTGTGTGTGTGTGTGTGTGTATGTGTGTGTGTGTGTGTGTGTTTTATTCTCAACGACGGGGACAGGTTATGTCTAAATACATAATATTGTACATGTACTCGGGGCTCGAAAGAGAGGCCTCACGAATAGACACAAGAACAATATGTACTATTTTTGTCGTTATAATATTTTCTATATTATTATTGGACATGTATTATTATTGTCTTTATATGTTTTGGACATGTATTATTATTGTCTTTATAATATTTTCTTTATTATTATTGTGCACATTAAATAATTTGGAAAAATATCTTCTTTTTTTTTGGTTGTTGAAATATAACAATATTGTCGCTTTGAAGCACAAGGGGGCTATCTCGAAAATTGCTGTTTTGAGAAAATCGAAGGTAAAGTTTCTGTCCCTTGTTCAGTTTCTTTTTAAGATATGGAGAGTTTTCTCTATAACCAAACAATAAATGTACACACCAAAGAAACTAAACTTCTCCTGCTATAGGTAGGGCAATGCCCACTCTTGGTGTAGGTCAAGATTTCTGGGAACCCCCGAAACTGGGTTAGCCCATTTGTCCTTAAAAGTGACCGCATACGTGTCACGATGTGATGGAACCAGGCTCTCGTCAATTTTGGGGCATTTTGGAGTTATGGTATCATCTCAAAGATTGTTCATTTGTCTTGTTTTGGATGAAAAAAATCCATTTATCTTGAATACATGTACAAGTCGAGATATTTGCCACTGAAGAAGTGGGATCGCCTGGTTCCAGGGGTAAAATTAGCGAGAAAATGGCCGTCAAAGTGGGATGACTTATATAATATAGCTTAAAGAGTTATTGGAAACTGCACATTCAAATTTGTTGTGACTTCGTTGTTTTTTGTTTTAGTAGAAGTTTTACGGCGCTCGCAACTGCATAAGGTCATATGAGCGCCAGAAGATTAGAGGTGTTACAAGAGAGTGACAAACATAAAAAAGAAGTAGGGGAGATAAGGACGATAGACCAATGTTTGATAGGAAAGAAGAAGCAAACCACACCAGAACCCCCGCCAACCACCCACTGTTGTGTCTTTAATCAACGTTTTTCTACTTTTGAAGGGACACACAAGGGGTTGAGCCAAAAAAACAAAAAATCCCAACTGGTCGGAAAATGCCGACTTCTCAGATTTCATTATTTCGACGACAGCCTGATTTAGTTTTAGTAAGAGTTTTACGTCACCTGCAACACAATAAGGTCATATAAGTGCCGATGATTAGAGGTGTTACAAGAGAGTAACATACACAATAAGGTCACATAAGTGCCGATGATTAGAGGTGTTACAAGAGAGTAACATACACAATAAGGTCATATAAGTTCCGAAGATTAGAGGTGTTACAAGAGAGTAACAAACACAATAAGGTCATATAAGTGCCGATGATTAGAGTTGTTACAAGAGAGTAACATACACCAAAAAAAGGAGGGGAGATCAGGACGATAGAAGTTTGATAGGAAAGCAGGAGCAAACAACACCAGAGCACCCGCCAACCACCCACTCAAGCAGGGTAGTAACAAAGATCGTACATACCAAGATAGTTCACTCTTCTCTTTGAGCCAATTAAAAAAGTGTCCTCAAAATTCAGAGACGCCCTCTTTGAAAAAGTGCAGACTTTGCGATCAGAGTTACCCTACGTGTGTGAGAAACAATAAAAGTGAAGCTTACAAACTGGGATATTCCTATTTTTCTTCTGGAGAAACGAAAGAGAGCTTCAAAACAAAGACTGCAGGGCCATCTGAACCAATGCGCGGACTTCCGCGGACACTTTTTTGGCAGAGTGAACTATCTTGTTGTGTACGATCTTTGGTAGAGTGAACTATCTTGTTGTGTACGATCTTTGGCAGAGTGAACTATCTTGTTATGTACGATCTTTGGCAGAGTGAACTATCTTGTTGTGTACGACCTTTGGCAGAGTGAACTATCTTGTTGTGTACGATCTTTGGCAGAGTGAACTATCTTGTTGTGTACGACCTTTGGCAGAGTGAACTATCTTGTTGTGTACGACCTTTGGTAGCAATGAAAAGTTCACACAGATGACGACAACAAAAGTGAGAAGAAACAACATTCCTTTCGTTCCGTTCCATCTTTTTATTTCGTCTTTTTGCAATAACAAACATGACACAAAGCATTAACCCCAAGAATCAAGTAATTAAAAAAGAAAAATAACAACAAGTAGAGAGCGGGGAGAGAGAGAGAGAGAGAGAGGGAGAGAGAGAGAGATAGAGAGAGAGAGAGAGAGATTCAAAGAGAGAGGGGAGAGAGAGAGAGAGAGAGAGAGAGAGAGAGAGAGAGAGAGAGAGAGAGAGGTGGGAGAGCTTCAAAGAGAGAGAGAGAGAGACGGGGGGGAATAGACACCATGTATAACAAACAAACGAAAAGACTGACAAACAGACCAGCAGACAGAAGAGTGAAGGGATGAGAAAGGAACAAACAAAGATGGGTCGTTGATAGAGAGAAAAATTAATTTTTAAAATGAAAATAGAGAGACAATCTGTCCCCTGGGTTTTATGCACCCCGCATAATTTAGTTAAATTTGATCATAGTTTTTTTGTGTATAATTTCTGATTTATTTTCCTTTATCATTCTTTGTTAATATTAACAGAATCGCATAATTTCACATTTTTGGGCTCAGTTTGCAGAATTTCATCATTTTTTTTTGGGGGGGGGATAACACCGCGGGGACGGATGTAGACATTGTGTCTGAAAAAACACTCCCCACATCCCCACATCTCGCCTTCCTCTTTTTGGACAAGAGACATAGTTCTGGCTTTTAGTTTTAGTAGAGGTTTTACGGCGCTCGCAACCCCATAAAGTCATACAGGTACTGAAGATTAGAGGTGTTACTAGAGAGTAACAAACACAAAAGAAGGAGGACAGAGATAAAGACGATAGATGTTTGATAGGAAAGTAGGAGAAAACTACATCAGAGCACCCACCAACCACCCACTTTTGGACAAGAGTACAAGACACATTGTTCTGGCTTCAAAGTTTGGCAAAATGACAGCACAGCAGATCTTCACATAATATTAAAGTTATCAAAACCCTTTGATCAATTAGAAACATGCAGAAACAAATAATAATTCATCTCAGAACTTCAAAGCTTCAAAGAAAGATCGTTTTGCCACGTCCTGACCAACCAGCCAGACCAAACATTGAGCAAAAACACAGCACAGAAAGATCAACAGTTTTCTCCATCTCAGCCAACTCGCAACTGGACACAAAATATCCTGTACTGGAAACTCGAGAATATTTCTTTTTGCTTCCGCTTTAGTTTTTTTTAGTAAGAGTTTTACGGCGCTCACAAATGCATAAAGTCAAACGAGCGCCAGAAGATTAGAGGTGTTACAAGAGAGCGTGTCAGTAAATATTCTTCTCATCTCGGCAGCAAGACAGTTGCTGTTATTACAGAGCCACTCAGCGTAAAGACAGTCACATTTTGAGGCACAGCATCAAGATCTTAGTATTAGTTTTAGTTATAGTTTTACGGCGCTCGCAACTGCATAAGGTCATATGAGCGCCAGAAGATTAGAGGTGTTACAAGAGAGTAACAAACACAAAAAAGGAGGGGAAAGATAAAGATAGATTTTTTATAGAAAGAAGGAGCAAACCACACCAGAGCACCCGCCAAACACCCACCAACACGGGACATATCATTGACGTAACACAATCAAACAAAAACTTGGGAAGTAAAAAGGAAAAGGTTACATGCAACAATTCAGATGCACCCAGTACTGCAACAGAAAGGAGGGGGGAGGGGGGAGGGGAGAAGGTTGAAGCAAAGCAAAGCAAAGCAAAGAAGGCAGATAAGGTTCAGGGATCAAGTACAAAAATACAAAGAAAAAACATTTTCCAAGACATGAGGTAAAAAAATCATTGAGGCTGCGAAGGTAGGGAGAGCTGGGGCAATTTGGGGGGGGGGGGGGGGGAACCAGAAAGGTGAACAAGAAATGGTCGCTTTTAAGGACAAGCGGGCTAACCCAGATTACGGGGGTTTCCAGAAATCTTGACAACTATGCCAAAAGTGGGCATTGCCATACCTATAGGAGAAGTTTGGTTTCATTGAGTGTATATTTGTTTGGTCATAGAGAAAACTCTCCTTGTCTTTTAAAGAAACTTTTAAAGTTACTAGGGGTAAAAATTTTACCTTCGATTTTCTCAAAACAGTATTTTTTTGGAAAAGCCCCCTTGTGCTTAAAAGCGACCAAATAGCCACAGGGTCATACAATATTATATATATAAATGTATACATATATGTAGATCAACAGAAAACAACACGGTTCATAACGACAGAACTCAAGGTTGGGGGAATGCAGGTTTTTCTTATATTGTAAGAGGGTGACCAGATATACAATAATATAAAAACAAACGACACAACACATCAACAAATCCGGGCCAGACGGCTGCAGCTCTCTCTCATGAAAATCATCAAACTTTCTGCCATAGAAAGCGACATATGTAACAAAGTCAAACCCACACAACTTCTGTTTTTAGTTTTAGTAAGAGTTTTACGGGACTAGCAACACAATAAGGTCATTTAAGTGCCGAAGATTAGAGGTGTCACAAGAGAGTAACAAACACAAAAAAGAACGAGGGGAGATAAAGACGATAGATGTTTGATAGAAGGAAAGAAGGAGCAAACCACACCAGAGCATCCAAATCATGATTTTGGCGTGAAAATATTTTTTTTACCAATCGAAACATGGGCTTCATTTCTGTATAAGTTTCATTGAGTTCCCCGCCTTCAAATCGCTATCAAATAACTGTTTCACTTATCATAGCTGTTTGCTTCCAAATTAGCTCATCTTGAGGTGTGCGGAATGGATTTCAAGGAACCGACCAGCCAAGAATTCTTAAATCGCGTTACGCTTTCAGGGCTTTATGTTTCCGGTGTGTTGATCATTCATACATATCTACATTAATCAGTTTTTCGTTCCTCCAGAAAAATTTGCTAAAACCTTGATACGTGGGACTCCATATTTTTACGGTGTCCAAGTTACTTTTGCCACTTATAAAAAAACCCACCCAAACCGTTGAAACCGTTACATTTATACCTATCACCGGTTAACAAAACACGTGTCGCGACGTCGTGGAATCAGGCACTCGTCAATTTTTTTAGCATATGGAGTTACTAATAATATCATCTCAAAGCTTATTCGTTTATCTAGTTTTTATTTTGATGGTAAAAATACCCACCTATCTATCTCGAAGGGAAAATGAAACAGGACGGCCTCAAAGTTTGGCTGACAAACAACACCAGGGAAAACATTAAAATTCCATACAAACACGACAAGGCGGAAGGGATGAGGTGTCTCAAACAAAACGCACGATGGCGATTGGCCGCTACTGTGAGAAGAGAAAATGGTCGCTTTTAAGGACAAGCGGGCTAACCCAGATTTTGCGGGTTTCCAGAAACCTTGACCTACACCAAAAGTGGGCATTGTTCTATCTATAGGATAAGTTTGGTTTCCTTGGTGTGTATATTTGTTTGATTATAGAGAAAACTCTCCTTATTTTTTAAAGAAACTGAACAAGGTTCCAAAAACTTTACCTTCGATTTTCTCAAAACAGCATTGTTCAGGATAGCCCCCTTGTGCTTAAAAGCGACCAAATATTGCCAGCTACAGAAATGCTAGACATTGGCTGTGCCGTGGTACAAAATAGGAATTTTAAAAACTCCGCAGGTTTATGGCGGCCAAATAGAGGAATGTAATATAATGACTTTTCGAAATCTCAGGTAGTGGACAAACTCCAGCACAAGTTTGATAGGCAGCAGTACACTATCTCCTTCCACAGCACGTACCAACATCAATCTACCCTAGAAATACAAAGTTCTTTCGTTTTCCTAAGAGTTTTACGCCACTTGCAACATAGTAAGGTCATATAAGTGCCAGAAGATTAGAGGTGTTACAAGAGAGTAACAAACACAAAATAGAAGGAGGGGAGATCAGGATGACAGATGTCTGATAGGAAAGAAGGAGCAATTAACCACATCAGAGCACCTGCCAACAAACACCCACCACAAAGTTCTATCTGATCAGTACCTAGTTCTGAGAAATTTAACGTTAAGAATCTTTAAGTTTTACAACATGATGTCAAGCTTTTTCTACTGCAATTCTTTGAACACATCTCGTTAACAACTCTGAATAATCCTATGATTTTTATTTTTTTTCAGAGCAGAGAGAATATTTGGTTTCTGACCCCATGGTCGTAGTAACGCAAAACAGCCAAAACTGTCACACAGAACTTTTGTTTTAGTAGAGGTTTTACGGCGCTAGCAACTGCATAAGTGACAGAACTTTGGAATTTTAATTGTTTTGTTTTAGTAGAGGCTTTACGGCGCTCGCAACTGCATATGGTCATATGAGCGCCAGAAGTTTAGAGGTGTTACTAGAGAGTAACAAACATAAAAAAGAAGGAGGAGAGATAAGGACGATAGATGTTTAAGAGGAAAGAAGGAGCAAACCACACCAGAGCACCCACCAACCTGGAATTTTAAGGTGGCTACATAACACCATTTTGCGACATTTCTGACCATGATATCAAAGCACTAATCATGGGTAAAAGTAAGGGTTGAAAAAAGCGATGAAAAAAAAAACCCCCACACACCAAAAGATGTGAGAAGAGGGGTTCACGGTTCGCGTAATGGCAACAAGACGTTGGTCCATATGAGGTAGCATCACAAAATTTGGCCTTATCTTTTAGTTTTAGTAAGAGATTTACGGCACTTGCAACACAATACGGTCATTAAGAGCCAAAGAATAGATGTGTTACAAGAGAGTAACATACACAAAAAATGAGAAGAGATACGGACGATAGATGTTTGATAGGAAAGAAGGAGCAAACCACACCAGAGCACCCGCCAACCACCCACAGACTGCAATCTTCCTTCAGCGACAGCAACGGTATTGGTGCCAGAAAAAGTTAGGGTGAAAGCGAGATATTTCTTCAACGACAGAATCCTCCACAATGCACAGACTGGATAACTTAACAAATCTACACAAAATACACAAAGGCTCATCATTCTCTAAGCCTTCACAATTCTTCGAAGAGCAACATTAAGAAGGACCTTAGGCTCGTGTGAATAAAACAACTTGTGAAGTCAGCGGTGAATGTGAAACTTGAAAATGTTTACGGTATTTCATTCGGAGCCAACGGGACAGACAGAGGCAAAGTAAGACAACTACCACCACACTTACTCACCTTCCAAGTTTAGTTTTAGCAAGCGTTTTACGGCACTTGCAACACAATAAGGTCAAACAATCACCTTTCAAAATTCGGAGAAAAAAACAACCAAAAGCCCAAACCCCAAGAATTCCCGAGCAAACACTCTAATACTGGACCGGCAGGTAGGCCTACAAAAAAACACAAGTGTGGACATTCTAACAAACAACCATTGGTCGCTTTTAAGGACAAGCGGGCTAACCCAGGTTTTGGGGGTTTCCAGAAATCTTGACCTACACCAAAAGTGGGCATTGTCCTACCTATAGGAGAAGTTTGGTTTCATTGGTGTGTATATTTGTTTGGTTATAGAGAAAACTTTCCTTGTCTTTTAAAGAAACTGAACAAGGGGCGTAAACTTTATCTTCGATTTTCTCAAAACAGCATTTTTCAGGATAGCCCTATTGTGCTTAAAAGCGACCAATTGAAAACAGAACCCTCTCACCAGGTGGGCAAATATTTCCAAATGCATGTCAAACCATCATCTTCCAATATTACAATCAAACCGG
>NW_004798468.1:0-1294 GCF_000002075.1 Aplysia californica | reverse complement strand
CCTGTTTTCCTTGAGAACACACAAACTGTTAACACTTTGCCGCCTCGTCTCGCCGACTGCCGATGTTTACCACACAGTTTCTTTGGATTTCCCCCAAATATGATGGCAAAGTGTACAGTACAGTAAGTGAACACACGCACTACACAAATCTCACTCACCCTATGAGTTTGACAACTTGCTCCACATGGTGGGCGCTGAACATGAATATCACAAACAGTTTCTGGAAAAAAAACATTTTTTAAAAAGTTAGTTTTAGTCAGTTTTACGGCACTTGCAATACAATAAGAAAAAAAAAAGTTAATGAATATAAACAAAAGTTAATGAATATCAAGGAAGGTTATGACAACAGAGCACGAAGATCAAAAGCTGTAAGGAGGAAGGGAAAATTTTAGACCAAAAAAAATGTTTTAGTTTTAGTTTTAGTAGAGATGTTACGGCGCTTGCAACACAATAAGGTCATATAAGTGCCGAAAAATAGATGTGTTACAAGAGAGTAACATACACAAAAAAGGAGGAGAGATAAGGACGATAGATGTTCGAGTTTGATAGGAAAGAAAAAAAATTTCACAAAAAAAAAAGAAAAAAAAAAAGAAAAGCCAACAAGTACTTTGATATACTGAAAAAAGAAAAAAAAATGATGTTGATCAAAAAAATGACAGCCAGTCTGTAAGTAGTTGACAAGTTCTACCTTACAGTGGGTAAAGAGGTTCTTATCATATTTCACCATGGAATATTTCGTTTTAGCAAGCGTTTTACTGCCTTTGCAACACATTATGGTCATATAAGTGATGAAGATTAGAGGTGCTACAAAACAGAAACACAAAAACGGATGATAGATGTTTTTACTAGAGGTTTAACGAGATATTAATGTCCCCCCCCCCCTTTGGGAATGGCCTAAAGACACTTCAGTCAGTAGCACCGCACCGGGAGGTATTAAACATGCTTGCACTGTATGCTTCCCGGGAAGCTGAGAATGTTTCGGAGTGTTCTATGGTCTACTGGGGTAATAATATAGTGTAAAGTGCATAGAGCCTGCTGTTGAGCGGGGGTATGCGCTATACAAATGCTATGTATTATTATTATTATTACTTACCTGTATATGCATTTTAATGATGGCTTTGCCGATGAGGGTGGCCCCAAAAAATGTCCAGAAAGGAATGAGGAAGTGGCCGCACGTGATCCCCGCCAGGTCAAACAACGGGTTGGGAATCTGCAACATCGTTTTAGGAAGTGTTTTACGGCGCTTGCAACTCAATAAGGTCATATAAGTGCCGAAGAATAGATGTGTTACAAG
>NW_004798467.1:161186-162380 GCF_000002075.1 Aplysia californica | reverse complement strand
CCCTCCCCCCAGCTGTTCTTTCATTTGCAACGAGAGCGCTACTTCCCCGAGTATCGTGCCAAGTTCTACGCCGCAGAGATGGCCAGCGCCATCGGCTACCTTCACTCGCTCAACATCATCTACAGGTCAGTCTGCTGAATAAATAACCAGTTACTGGGCCGGCTGCCGGTTGGGATGACAGACATGAATTATTTCCGCAGGGAAAACGTGCTGCTGAGTTAGGACTTATCAATAATTTTGTCAGTAGAAATGGCGTGTTTTGGCGGAGACCAGACAGTATTCTGTGGGTAGTTGGCGGGTGCTCTGGTGTGGTTTGTTTCTTCTTTCCTGTCAAACATCTATCGTCCTTATCTTCCCCCGCCCTCTTCTTTTTTATGTTTGTTACTCTCTTGTAACACCTCTAATCTTCTGGAGCTCATAAGACCTTATGCAGTTGCCAGCGCCGTAAAACCTCTACTATTAACTAAGACAAACAAGAGGTATTCTGGTCGGAATGGCTCAGATGTTGGGCGTGAAAAAAAAAGAAGTATGTGTTTTGGTCATGTGGGTGTGGTCAGCCTTTTAGAACGATACGATTTCTTAATGATAATATTTCTATGCAGGCAACGTCGAAAAGGTTATTATAGAGTAGTGGTGGTTGCTCTTTCTACTTCGTAAACTCTTTTGCTTTTTTAAGTAGAGGTTTTACGGCGCTCGCTACTGCATAAGGTCATATGAGCTCCAGAAGATTAGAGGAGTTACAAGAGAGTAACAAACATAAAAAAAGAAGGAGGGAAGATAAGGACGATAGATGTTTGATATGAAAGAAGGAGCAGACCACACCAGAGCAGCCGCCAACTACCCACTTCGTACACTCTTTCTGTGAGCGCCATTTGTTTATGGCGAAATGTTGCCCCTATTGAGTTGACGGGCAGAAAACTACTTTGCTGTTCAGACCCGGAAACATCTCTTGATTATCTCCCACGACGTTGTCTATTTACCCTAGTGGTGCTGTCTGGATATCTTTGGTGTGGTTAACGAGAGAGGGGGAAAGAGAGAGAGAGGGCGAGAAAGAGAGAGGAGATAGAGAGAGAAGAAGAGAGAGAGAGAGAGAGAGAGAGAGAGAAGGACGGACAGACAGACGGACGGATAGAGAAAGGAAGATGAAGAGGAAAAGGCTGTTGGGCGCGGCTCCTTTTACTCATCTCCTCACAC
>NW_004798467.1:155784-157003 GCF_000002075.1 Aplysia californica | reverse complement strand
TCTACCATGCTGGAATAGGGTTCTTTCGTCTATGTGGATATTCTGTTGACATCCACCCCTTGGCGCTCATATGACCTTATGCAGTTGCGAGCTCCGTAAAACCTCTACCAAACCTTTAAAAAAAAATATGAGGCAAAATTTCCCATGTCTGTCTTTTTTTTTTTTCAACTTCCTGACATTTAGGGTGTCTGTCTTGCTGCTCAGGGCAATGGGTAAAAAAAAGAAAAGACCTGATCTGCTCATATCTTTGTGGTTTTGTTTTTGCTTTTCTTCAGATCTGTCATGTCAGACAAACTAGATACCCGTTGTTTTTTGGGGGGGGTTTTTTGTTGTTTTCCTTCGTATCTCGCGCATATCCCATACGTAGAGGAAATAGCCTTACGTTTGTTAATTCATTTTTTTGGTTGTTAGTTGTTGTTGTGGTTGTTGTTTTTGGGATTTTTTCTGTAACAAGATGAGAATAATTATGTCTTCAACGTTAAATACCCGAAATTATGCGTTTCTTAGGTGGAAGTCTTTTAATTATGTGGCTTCTGGAATTCTGTGTCAGCGGGAAGTAAAGCACACCAAAAAAACCCCAGAAGACAGCATGCTTGGCTCTAAGACTATAGAGGTCTCGGGCAATTGGCCGGCCCGGGTTCTCTGTAGAGGTGGGCAAAATCCGGATAATCCATAAGGATAACCGGATAATTCTCAATGAAACATTATCCAAATTCAGACTCTTAACTCTCTTTCCTGACCCGTTTGCCGAAGTGGGTGCACCCATTTGTTGAAGTGATGCTAACCCGTTTGTCCAAGTGGTTCTAACCCATTTGCCGAAGCGGTTCATATGATATTATTAGCCGAAGAGGTGCACTAAAATATTATCCGGATTTTGCTGAAGCGACTCATTGCCCAGCTCTGGTTCTCTGTCTTTGAGTTTTTGGAGGAAGCTATTTTCGCCTCTTCTCTTGAGATCAAAGCGTTTTTGACGAAGCCTGTCTTTTTGTTGTTCTAAAAGCCAACTATAAACATATTTTGAGCTGCATAATACAACTATATTTAGTTTGGTTTGGCATGAAAAGGGGAAAAAATAAATTATGAAGATGGATGGGAATAGCATGGTAATCGGGAATAATCAAAGCGTCCGTAGGCGTCTGATTTATCATTTGTTGTTCCTACTGCTGTTAATGTATGTTTGTGTTTGTGTGTGCGTGTGTGTGTGTGTGTGTGTGTGTGT
>NW_004798467.1:154068-155169 GCF_000002075.1 Aplysia californica | reverse complement strand
TTATTATTATTATTATTAGGATGATCTAGAGAGGAAGGATACGAATGTGCTGAGTAGACTACTTTTTTTCAAACACTCAAAAAGTCACTCATACACATGTATGTGGGTGGTTGGCGGGTGCTCTGGTGTGGTTTGCTTCTTCTTTCCTATCAAACATCTATTGTCCTTATCTCCCCCTTTTCTTTTTTATGTTTGGTACTCTCTTGTAACACCTCTATTCTTTGGCACTTATATGACCTTATTGTGTTGCAAGTGCCGTAAAAGTCTTACTAAAACTAAACTAATACACATGTATTAAATTTCTCTAGCGCCGAGTTGGGGATAGATGATATCGGGTGGTTGGACTTCGCTACCGATAGCTTCTTCTCTTCTTTTTTTTCTTTCTTTTTTTTTCGTTTCCTCTTTATGGTTCTGTCTATCTGTCTTAAGTGAGTGGGTGGGTGCTCTGGTGTGACTTGCTTCTTCTTTCCTGTCAAACATCTATCCTCCTTATCTCCCCTTTTTCTTTTATATGTTTGTTACTCTCTTGTAACACCTCTAATCTTCTGGTGCTCATATGACCTTATGCAGTTGCGAGTGCCGTAAAACCTCTACTAAAACTTTTAAAAACTAAGTGAGTGGTTGAAGGGCGTCACTGCAGGTAGGTACTACTTATTTGCTTTCCCTCTTTTGTTTCTGTCTGTCTGTCTGTCTTCCTCTTTCCCTGCACTAAATGACCGTTATTCAGTTTGGTGTGATTCTCTTTCCTCTAACAAACAAACAAACAAACAAATAAACAAACAAACCAAAAACCTATCTGTCTTGCTCTTTCCCTGCACAAAATGACCGTTATTCTGTCGATGCACTCTTCTTTTCTCCCACTCCCACTGCAGAATGATAGGAAACACAATAATTCCAAGGGGTATGTGAGTATATTCAGAGTCTAGCACTTACCATGCGGCGGTTCCTAGTGGGTGTTTCCCTATTGTAGCTGCAAAGATCCCTGAACTCTCATTAGGGGACTAACTAATGCTCAGGTCCTGTGGCATTCTTGGCCCCGAGAAGTGGCCGAACTGCCATATGTTCCAAACTGGGCGATGGAGAACGTAGTATGCAAGGGGG
>NW_004798467.1:152274-153024 GCF_000002075.1 Aplysia californica | reverse complement strand
GTAAGTCTGGTTCTCTGTAAGGACTTCTCTGTTGACATCCACCCCTTGGCGCCCATATGACCTTATGCAGTTGAGAGCCCCGTAAAACCTTACAAAGTGGGTGGTTGGCGGGTGCTCTGGTTTGGTTTGCTCCTTCTTTCCTATCAAACATCTGTCGTCCTTATCTCCCCTCCTTCTTTTTTGTGCATGTTACTCTCGCCCTTGCAACTCATAATCTATTCTTCGGCACTTATATTACCTTATTGTGTTGCAAGCGCCGTAAAACACTTACTAAAACTAAACTCTCTTGTAAAACCTCTAATCTTCGCCACTTATAATATGACCTTATTGTGTTGCAAGTGCCGTAAAACTCTTACTAGTCTTACTAACACTAAACGTAAAACCTTACTATATGTAAAACAAACTAAAACGATGCACCTGTCTCGCAGCTCCTGCCTGGGTATGGCGTGTTCCTGCAGCAGGTAATCCAGTAAACCAGGTCGCGATCGTGCCGGTATGCAAAATGTCACACAGACAGCCTACAGCCTACAGCAGAGATGTACATTGTCATAGAATCTAGAACGACGTGCGCAAATTAATTACTGTCAACGTCGTTTCTCCTTTTTTAAACCCCGCACAACTCATTTATTTTCCTGGTCACATTTTGACGACCTAGGAATGACGTAACATTTAATGATTGCAGAAAGAGCGTCTCGTAAAGAAGAAGAAGAAGAAGAAGAAGAAGAAGAAGAAGAAGAAGAAGAAGAAGAA
>NW_004798467.1:115328-149125 GCF_000002075.1 Aplysia californica | reverse complement strand
ATGGTTTTCTGTCATGTTGCGAGGTTTGTGATTCTATTATTGGTTCGAGTCAAATTACCGTGACAATTTGATGTCATTGTTTTCTGTGGTGCTACCACACTGTGCTGACCTGTTGCTCCCCCTGTGTTCCCGCCAGTACCTGGCTCCAGAGGTGCTACGCAAGCAGCCATACGACAAGACGGTGGACTGGTGGTGTCTGGGGGCTGTCCTCTATGAGATGATGTATGGCCTGGTGAGTCTGTTTGTTTGTTTGTCTCTTTGTCTGTCTGTCTAGCAATGTGTCTGTTTGTCTGTCACCTGTCTGTCTGTCTGTCTGCCTGTCTGTCTGTCTGTCTGTCTGTCTGTCTGTCTGTCTGTCTGTCTAGCAATGTGTCTGGGGGCGGTCCTTTATGAGATGATGTATGGCCTGGTGAGTGCGCCCCGGCCAAATGTTTGTCCGTCTGTCTGTCTGTCTGTCTGTCTGTCTGTTTGTGTGTGTGTTTGTCTGTCTGTTTGTATCTTTGTGTCCCACTGACATTTCTGTCTTTCTGTCTGTCTAGCAATGTGTCTGATTGTCTGTTGGAAAGTACATACTTGTAAAAAATGCAGGTTTCGCAAACTTGCTTTAAGGAAACATGCTCTTGGTTTTGCTAAATCTCCCCCTCCCCCCTTCCCCTTTTTTTTAGTTCCATGAACAGAAAGGAAAAGAAAGGCTTTATAGTATAGGGCTTTTGAAATGTCCCCCCCTTTTTTTTTCTTTGAGTTGCTTCAGAAAAAAAGATGAAAAAAGAAAAGAAAAGCTTTGGAAATAAAATTTGGGATTTCTGAGATAAAACTCATAATGAATCATTTTTTTTTTTTTCATAGTTAATATAATTGTCCCCATGGTTTTATGCATCCCGCATAATTTAGTAAAATTTGATCATTTTTGGGGCATAATTTCTGATTATTTTCCTTTACCATTCTTTGTTAAAATGAACAGAATTGCATAATTTCACATTTTTGGGCTCAGTTTGCATAATTTCAGAATTTTTCTTGCATAAAACGACGGGGACAGATATAAGTGGTGGATATGACTCTGACTATAGTGTTTATTTGCTTTTGTCCTCAGCCTCCGTTCTACAGCCGAGACACGGCGGAAATGTACGACAACATCTTGTTCAAGCCGCTGCGTCTACGCACCAATGTCTCAGCAGCGGGGAGATCAATCTTGGAAGGGGTGAGTTGGTCCTCCTCTTTTTCTAGTTCCTGCAGACGCCTTAGATAATTCTGTCACGCCTTTTATCCTGACCTGCCTATTGGGTGGTTGGCGGGTGCTCTGGTGTGGCTTGCTTCTTCTTTCCTGTCAAACATCTATCGTCCTTATCTCCCCTTCTTCTTTTTTATGTTTGTTACTCTCTTGTAACACCTCTAATCTTCTGGTGCTCATATGACCTTATGCAGTTGCGAGTGCCGTAAAACCTCTACTAAAACTAAAACTAAAACTGACCTGCCTATTGGGGCTGTGCATAATCTGGATAAAGACAGTGCAATTGCTTGCCATTGAAATTGTAAGCTTTATCAAGACAGAGTATCTTGGTTTTAAACACTAATTACCTTTAATAGAATTTCTAATAATGGTAGCAATTCACAACTTTCAAAACAAACCTTTTATTGTGCACTGCTTGCATGCAGTAGAATTTATGAAGAATTGTGCTTATCATGCTGTTTCCAATACCTCTGAGCACATTTTGTAAAACATGCCATCTCAGAGGCAATTTAAATGAGCAAGTTTTCTAAACTGATGTCGTTTTCTCTTTTAACTTTGCAGCTTCTTCAAAAGGAGAAGGAGTCTCGTCTCGGTGCTAAGAAAGATTTTTCAGAGATTAAGAATCACGACTTCTTCTCCGATATCAATTGGCAGGACTTGTTTGACAAGAAAATCACGCCTCCGTATAACCCCAATGTGGTAAGTGATGCTAGAAATTTTAATGTTATATTTTGTACATTTATTCTACTCAACACTTAAGTAGTTTTTGGGGGGTTTTGGGAGATTTTGATTTTTTGAATTTTTTTATTATCTTTTTTTTTAATAAAAAAAAAAAATTTTAATCATTTTTTTTTTTTTGGGGGGGGAGGGGGTATTGGAAGGGAGGGGGGTTGAGGGGTTCTTGAAAATAATGACAGCAGCAAAAGCTTGAGCTGAAAAAGCCATTGGTCCTTCTTTCCTGGGAAAACAAATATATATATATATCATAACCTTTACCTTGAATTATATGTAATGTGCTTATTTTTCCGTTCATATATATGGAAGGTATTTCATTCATTGATTTCTTTGCATCTGCCGTGTAAAAGCTTCATAGAGAATCTTTTTGTCTTCAAAAGTTACAAGCTTGTTGGATCAAAAATCGAATCAATTCAACATCTATCAGAAAAGAGATTTAATAATTGCAGGTTGTTCTTTTCATTTAGGGAAAATACTGTACCCTCTTTAACTTTAATGACCATGCTATATTTTTGGACAACTGAACTGGCATTAATTAATTCTTCATGCAAAACAGTGGAAATGGGCTAAAGGCTAAAGCAGTGTGCTTTATAATTTTCAGGTCTTTGGTCCTGTAGTTGACTTATTATTTGGTCAGATCATAGTAGAATTATTTTGTTCTCCACCTATTTTTTAGAACGTTAACAATATCCAATTTTTTCATTTCAGAGTGATCAGCTCGATTTGAAGCATTTTGATCCTGAGTTTGTGAGAGAGCCTGTTCCAGGTGAGTTCATGATTTGTTACCTGCCGTCATTTAGTTTAGGCTGAAGGGATCAGGAGGGATTTTTGAAAGTAGAATAACGTTTAACAATTTATAGATCTGCCTTTTACCCACCAAAAATGTTAAAAGTGTGATTTTGTGTTCTAGTTCTGTGCATCAAGTGTGTGTGTGTGTGTGTGTGTGTGTGTGTGTGTGTGTGTGTGTGTGTGTGTGTGTGTGTGTGAGTGTGAGTTTGTGCACTTGCATGCTTGTGTGTTTAGTTTGTATATATTAGTGTGTATGTATTGCAGGGGCATGCTTGTGAACATGTATTTGTGTGTGTGTGTATTTTGATAGTGAGTGAGAAGTAGGACGAATGTAAATAGCTCTAATATAATGAATGGTCGCAGATAAAGATTTAGAAAATAAGCTGAGGGCTGAATACCTTATGCGGTTGCGAGCCATGAAAATCTTTTTACTAAAACAAAATTAAAAAGAAAAAATAAATGGAACCTTGAAAGGGAATGTCAGTCAGTAAGATGGGTTGCGATTACACGAGTATAAATCACATCATGTATCTGGGGAAGAACGTCGTACCGCTGGAAAAACCTGGGTACTTTTGAGAGCCCCCCCCCCCCCCCCCAAAAAATCAAAGTGAGCTTGTGAAGAAACTGTGGTTATATTATCTATAAGATAAGATAAGATAAGATAAGATAAGATAAGATACATCTTTATTGTCCAGATCCTGGCACATTGGTTTGGTGTTCCACCACGAGTACACACACACACACGCACACACACACACACACACACACAAACACACACATGTACACACGTGCACGCACATGCACACACAAGTAGGCTTACAATCACATACATAATATAAATGAGCAGCAATATAAACAATAATAATCGTAAGCTAGATACACACTCAATGTTATTTTGATGCATGCTCTAAGGTCGTAAGTACACTAAACAAGATGGTTAAGATGGAAGCATTTTGATAGATGATAGTAAAAATGACCTTCTGTATCTTTCTTTGTTACAGATCAGAAGCATGGGTCATTTACTTCTGACTGATGTTTTTATTTGAGGGAACAAGGGATGTTTGTTGTCTAAAAAGATGGAATTAATTTTCTTAGTGCAAGCTGTTATGTACAATTCATCCAAGTAGGGGAAAGAAGATGTTGAAATTTAACATGCTTTCATCTATGTATGTATATGAGGAAGGCCTACATGTATATCTGTATGTGTGCATCCATGATCATTACAGTTTGATGAATTTCAGTCTTTGTCGTCACATCACTTTCCAGAAAATGTACACGCGTGTACTGTACTCGTTTGTTTGACACCAACTTTTCTCTTCTTTTCCCGCGGGTGATTGGCGGTTGCTCTGGTGTGGTTTGCTCCTTCTTTCCTATCAAACATCTATCATCTTTATCTCCCCTCTTTCTTTTTTGTATTTGTTACTCTCTTGTAACACCTCTAATCTTTGACACTTATATGACCTCATTGTGTTGTAAATGCTGTAAAACTCTTACTAAAAAAACTAAAACAGTTAGATGAATTTCGGTCTTTGTCGTCACATCACTTTCCAGAAAATGTACACCGGTGTGCTGTACCCAGTTTTGTTTGACACCAACTGTTTTGTTCTTTTCCCCAGCATCTGTGGGCCGGTCCGGGGGGAACAGCAGTCGATTGGTCAGCGCAAGTGTCATGGAAGCTGACGGCGCATTTGAAGGCTTCTCTTACGTGCCACCAGCAGAAGACGCATTTGGCTAACGTGTGTGCGCGTGCGTGTATGTGCCTGAGTGCTGTGTTGTTCCTGTGTGTACTGGGTCAGCTGAGAGTTGACGTTGGGGACGGGGTCACGCCCCACGGAATGTGTGTGTACATAAGTTTGTTATAGTTACTGTATGCTAGTTTGGTAATGATTTTGTGTGAATTGGAGATACTCTTGTTGGGTTTTTTTGTGCTTAAAAGTGATGTTTGGTAAGGTTTACCCCAAATGGAGGCACTGTTTTCATAATTTTGCAATTTACCCTAAGGTATGTATCTCACAGAGATCAAAACAATATAACGCACAAATACCACGGCATCAATTTTTTACAGTTATTATTCACAACTTCTAAATTCTTGAAACATTTTTGGATGCTTTTCCTCATATCTGATGTGTGGAGGAACATACATGTCTTCTTCTCGATCGCATCACACTTGAAGTTTGGTATATGTCATAAATTGGGCTGTCCTGCTCAGTGGAGATACACGTAATATTTGATTATTATCTAAATTGAATCAACGGGTTTAATTTCAACGTTGCTTTTTTTTTTCTCGGCAAGATGATGCAGTGTTCTCCCCCCCCCCCCCGCATCCCCTGTAAAGATTGACCCCTCCTAGCGTCAAGTTCAGACAACCCAGTACACGACTACAGCCTTCCACTTGCCCTTGAAGCCCACCCTAACCCTAATTTTGACCAGACATGCCGTTTATTCCCTGTGATTTCAGTCAAAGGAGATTTCTACCATACCGTGTGAAAGGATGTCAGAAGTACGGTAGTTATGGTTGGCAAACTGTTCAAATGTTCTAAGCCTTTAAAGAAAGCGAAATTTTTCAGGAGAGAGAAAGAAACTATTTAATTCTTAAAAGAAATTGGTCGCTTTAAGGACAAGCGGGCTAACCCAGATTTCGGGGATTTCCAGACATCTTGACCTACACCAAAATTGGGCATTGCCCTACCTATAGGAGAAGTTTGGTTTCATTGATGGGTATATTTGTTTGGTTACAGAGAAAACTCTCCTTGTCTTTTAAAGAAACTGAACAAGGGGCAAAAACTTTACCTTCGATTTTCTCAAAACAGCATTTTTCGGGATTGCCCCCTTGTGCTTAAAAGCGACCCATTGTAAGCGTACTGAAATATGTTTTGTTTCTTTCTTTTTTTTTCACTTTTGCTTTTTTTTTCAACATTTAGAATTTGAATTTTAACAAAATATATTTCTGAAGCACCCACAACTGACCCCACAGATAAATAAAGAAACTGCAATTTTTTTTTATGTTCTAACTTTTGGGCTTAGTACATGTGTACAGCTGGCCAGGGTTGTACGTAATTGTGTTTGATGTGGACAATTGTTGAGAGAGAACGAAGCATGAGTGATGAGAGTGGTGTGGAGCTGTAGAGATATAAGGGAGAGGGTGTCTGGGGGCCTGTGCCTCTTCATAAAGGAACAGAGAACAGCGCCGCCGTTGAAGTTTCATGTCTCTTCTTCAATATTTCATTCTTTTAGAATCAGACGCTGATGCACAATATTTGTTTTGCAGAAGGCCTGATATTTCTTCTTCTTACTGTTCTTTTGTCCTTTCAGGGAGTGCTGGCTCAGTGCCTTGTTCTTTTTTTTTATATGTGTACAATTTTTCTATTTATAATACAAATGGAAAAAAAAAAGATTTACCTTATTTTCAATTATAATGAATGTCAGTGTTTGCAGACAGCTGAGAACTGTACACTAATTGAAAAGGGAGGGATGAATGTAAAAAAAAAAAAAATGAAAACTGGGCAGATCTATGTGAAGAAAGTAAGTAGGCTATAAGTAAGTATAAGACTAAAGCTGCAAAGTGGACATTTCTTTTAAATTTAACAAAAAGAAATTTGATAAATAGGAAAGGATTGAAAACTCTGCATTCCCTATATATGATTTTCATGATGAAATCACTGTATCAGCCCAGGTTTTCAATGCCTGTTGTGTGTTATAATACGTTATTATATAAGTCATATCACTCCCAATGTGTTGGTACCTTTTCTCGCAACGGATTTTGAATTTCTTTTTGTACAAATTTCACAGATGAAGCTCAACGTTGAGATTTTCTCCCTATATGAAGCTTACATGATGTTCTATTTACGTGTGTTATTGAACAGACAAAGACTTTGCTGTTTGATCGAAGCCTTATGTAATGTTACGATTGAAGGAGTTTGGGAGAGTGTAAGGAAAACTTTCCCTGCACTCAGTGAGGCGGACATTGTAAGAGCATGAGAGAGGGAGAGAGATAGAGAGAGGGAGATAGAGAGAGAGAGAGAGAGAGGGAGAGAGACAGGGAGAGAGAGAGAGAGAGAGAGAGAGAGAGAGAGAGAGAAAGCAGATGTGTGTGAAAGGGTCGAGCGAAAATTTTCTTTTCATGAACTTGTGATATCTTTGCAGCACATTAGTCGTTGACTGTGCAAGATAAGGCTGGCCTGTGATTGTTTTTCCGTCTTCAAGAAAAACATCGACCAAACACGTTTCATACGTCCTTGTTTCATAATGAGTAGTAATACTACAGTTATTATGTTGACGTTTTACTGGATTCTTTCTTTGAGACTGAAATTTGATGTAAAAAATGTGCAGTTCGATACACTTGTTTTGTTCTGAAATGTCTCCGTTCGTATGGTTCTTAAGTCTTTAGCTACTAACAAATCTTGTTTTTTTCTACAAGGTACGAAATAGAAAATATAAGGGTTCGGATAACTTGTGGCTTCTGCTATGGCCAATGTTACGTTTGTATCAACGTGAAATTAGGAACCCAATGCTAGATCTAGAGCTAACAGAACAGACGACATTTTATTGGAACTCAGTATCACCGGAAGTTCTTACAACTATTGTGCGAGGATCTAATTAGACTGGTCACTGAGCGATTGTCTTTAAGACGCATCGCACTTTACGTACTGAACTTCGCCACAAACATAACAAATCCTCAACAGTGAGACCGATTCTGGCAGTTACTAATACAGAATTAAATAGAGCACTCGGTCACAAGGACTTTGTTTAGAGAAAGAGAGAATAAGTGAGAGATGAAAAGTGATTAGTAAAGATTTACACATAAAGTCACTCTTTGACTAGCAGCTTACAAAGTCAGCGAATAGGGGGGCTCTGGATGCCTCTGGTATCAAATTGTCATAATTTTGTGTTCATGATCCACGAATAACACGTGATGGTGTTCAAGACTGTAGCACTGATGTTGAAAACCTAGTACATAAAGTTTGGTGATATAATTCATCAACCTAGAGACTGACATCTTTGCCTGATGATACTGCTCCGCATGCTGTGAGATGGAAGCCTTGATTGATTGAGTAGATGTTTTACGGCACTATCGACCCAATTTTGGTCATTTAAGCCTTGTAGTCAAAACAATATCCGTTAAACTTAAACAGATATTTTAGGGTCTCTGTGTTCCAATATCTAGGAAATCACCAGTTCCTGGCAAGGGAAGCATTATATTTCATGTTCTTAACATTTTGGGTTAGATCTAATATCTTTCTGTCCCAAAATGACCAAGCAGTGAAGATCATTTTTTTTTTTCAGAATGAATGTCATTTCATTTCATTTTAAGGAGAAAATATGATCTTCATCACCTGTTTCATGAAAGAATGCTCACAAAACCCGCAGAGGTTCCATATCTGCACTACATATTGTTGAAGATGAACGTTGTGGCTCTTTACCTGAGAGTTATCAAGATTTTTCTAAACCTGTGATCACATATGTATGGGTGTATGTATGCATGTGTGTGTTTGAAATCATGTATACAAGTCTACAACTATATATGTATAATACCACTCTGTATTTTCCAGGAAGTTCTTCACGGGGGGGGGGGGGGGATGTGGAAGTGGTAATGGACACTATGTGTCTTAAAGTATAGGAAGCTGAGATCAAGAAATGGCAAAAATCATTCCCGAGGAGGAAAAATTGTTCTTCAGTAGGGTTAAATTTTTAAACACCAAATGGCATTTTTCAGGATTCAATTCGAGACAAACAGCTCCATTGTTGATGCCTGCAACACTTTTTAAATAAAAAAATGTCAAAGTTGAAAAAGCTCTTACCACAGTCTCAAAGACTCATCCCAGTTAACTTTCAAAATGAAACTGGTCTTACTTTACGTGTACTTAACACCATACATGGTATATTCTTGAACAGTTGCAGTCTGCAAACTTTCAATTTTTCAAAAACTGTATTATCTTAGCAGTAGAAGTGAAAATCACTTTTGTCCAGCATGATCTATTCAAATGATGCTTTCAGACAGTAGTATAATGCAGGCCAATAATACATCGCATCAGAACTATTTTGTCCTAAGTGCCTCTTTACTTTTAAGTACCGCACACTTCGGACAAAACAGTTCTGAGATGACAAATAGTTGCGTTGTGCAGGGGTACAACTCTGCTCAAACCAGGCCAACTCCTGGGACATTCCAATAGATATGTAACAAATTTACGGGTCTTTACTTAAAGCATTAGAAAAAGAAAAGACCATGTCCCCCAACAGTATATATGTGAGGCAGCATGGTGGAATCAGGCTCTCGTCAATTTTTGGGCACATTGAGTTATAGGTATCATCTTAAAGCTTGTTCATTTGTCTTGTTTTAAATGAAAAAATTACCCATCCATCTTCAATAGAACTGGAGATATTTTGGATTTAAGGAGGTGGGGGTCACCTGGTTTAAGAGGTAAAATTAGCGAGAAAATGGCCGCCAAAGCTTGGTAAATTTCAAAGCTGGAGAGTCCATGGAAACTGAAAATTTATATTTTTGTGCCTTTAATCAACGTTTTCGGTGAATTCCTCAAAGGAATGTGTTTGTAAATGGACATAAAAGTTGTTGAGTCAAAAAACAAAAATTTGATAAAAATTGCTAAGCATGGAGAAAACTGCAGTTTTCTTCAATTTCATTATTTTGACGAGAGCCTGATTCTATCACGCTGCCTCACATATGATACAAGACTAACAACATTTGTTATTCCACTACTGACGTATTTATTAGTGAATGACAAGGTATGTTTGGAAATTTTATGAGTGCTGATAGATATTTTTTTTTCCTTTTATAAAAATTCGATACCTTTTCTAGACAACGTTTTTCTTAGAAGTGAATATCACTTTCGTCCAGTATGATCTATTGAAGTAATACTTCTTTGAGTAAGGTTACTTAAACAAAATTATTATTAACAGTACTCTGTGCTAAAAAGATAATGCACTTGGAGTTCTGACATTCAAATTTAACTACAGAAACTCTCCTCTGTAGCTGAAACAAGTGCATTATATTTATAATATAATGCATTATGAAGAACTTGTGGGGACACATCACTAACATATTTCCCATTGTATCTACTCAACGAATTTGCAATTTGCATAAAAATTTGATTGTGCATAATGTAAAGGACACATATATTCTTAAGGCAGTATTATACGTAGACAAGCCCAGAATGGGATTTGGACTTACTCAGAAATCTCGAGTTTGGTAGCACACACGACCTATCAGTGTCTCTCTGACTAATTACTTGTCTTTCTTGCAGTGTGCAGAGTGGAAGATGTGATTGGAAACCAAAACCTGCTGTGTTGTAGAAATTATGGGATGACAGGATGAACTCTGAACCTGGGGCCGCCTCAGAACTACTTTGTCCATAGTGTACTTAACTCTTTATACCCCATCGGATGTTGGGAGCGTCCAAACTGGTGACAACTGTTTCGTTTTATTTAGATAGTGCTAGTTTTTCCTTGTTTTTGCGAACTATTCCCGAACCAAGAAAGTTTTTTTTAGAAATGAGTAAGCCTTGGTTTCAGTCATTTAGATTCTAGAAGTTGGAGGCAAGCATTTGGGGTTATTATAATGAGATTTTTTTAAATTAATTTTTTTTTTCCCTTGCCCATTTCTATGAGATTGACGCCATCTGATTAGTAGAAAAAAGTGCATATGATTGTGTCCAATAGTGTATTACATGCATACTTAGTATATCAATTAACTGTAATAGCGGATAGAGATTCCAGGATTATAGATGTAAGTCATTGATCTGAGAGAGGTGATGATTTTAGCATTAATAGTGGTGATGAGTGATGATGAGGGATTTCGTTTAAGTAATGTTAGCGTTAGTCCTATCTTCCTCTGCTCCAATGAGTCACGAGGGACGTGGGCACCCTCTATCCCGTTCCCTACTGGAACCATCTTTACGGTCACCATGAAGTTCCGAAATATTATAATGAGATATAGATCTAGTGCACCAGGTTTATGGGACTAGAAAAAAATTCTGGGAAACAGAGGGGAAAAAAACTCAGTGTTTAAAGAGTGAACTAGAGGCATTTTGTTGGACAAAATAGTTCTGAAGCGACGCTGTGCGTAGTGTGTAGGTCTCTACAATTTGTTTTGTTCACAGCAGTTGTAACTGCACACGTCCAGAGCGAGAAAGTGAAAGTTTTGCTGCTGATGTGTGAAAACATTTTCTAATGGATGTTTGTAGAACAAACACATTATTAATAATTATTGTTTTTGCTCCCACAGAAAAATTTTATAAAATCAAAATATGACGATGATGACTTTATTACTCTGTGAATGTGCTGAAAGTTATCATGGAGAATGACAATGAAATAATGAATAAACAAATTATGAATAAACATGACAGCCTCTTTGTGTTGTTACCCTATACCTCATCCTATATTTCAAGTCGGTCGCAAGCTCAAATCTTTTACTTTACACATCTATGTTTTTCTAGTAAGAGTTTTACAGCACTTAAAACAGAATTTGGTAATATAATCAGTCCCTGTCAATTTTATACAAGAAAAAATCTGAAAGTATGCAAACTGAGCCCAAAAATGTGAAATTATGCGATTCTGTTAATTATAACAAAGAATGGTAAAGGAAAATAAACAGAAATTATGTTAAAAAATGATCAAATTTTGCTAAATTATGCGGGGTGCATAAAATAGATGTGTTACAAGAGAGTAGCATACACAAAAAAGGAGCAGAGATAAGGACGACAGATGGTTGATAGGAAAGAAGGAGCAAACCACACCAGAGTACCTGCCAACCACCCACACACATTTATGGAGATAGGATCTAACCATGCAATCGGTTCTTGAAAAATTGTATTAAACATTCCAAAAAAAACCCTTCTGATTTAATTATGATGCGAGAGGAGAGAAAAGTGGTCCTGCATGCAGTACTTTCAGACTATCTATAACTGGCATCTGCGTTTGTTGCCATTTTTTTTTGTCCAAAAGTTGCCAAAAGTTGCCAAAAAATGGCAAAAGTTGCAATTAATTTTCAAACTTTCAACTCTCTGTGACCACTTATCTAGCACTAGAGGTGACTTAGTCCAAAGCACCAGAATTTCTGGTGCTCTGTTTTAAGCATCCAGAATATCATTTGTGGCCACACGGCAGAGTTTTTTAAAATGTGAAAAATAAAAGTTTCACTTTCACAACAGAATGAAATCAAAATTAGAACAGCACATAAACAACCACAAAAAAGAACAAATAAGGGCGTGTGTCCACCTCTCCGAAGATTGGCCGTTTTAACCCTAACAACCCTATACGAGTGTAATTCAAGAAAAAGTACAGGATGTGAACATACATGTAAATTATGGAACCACACACAAGGGCCAGTATTCGGTTTTTGGTGGAGACACGCTGTAACATAAGGCGGACCCTCCATAGACGGCACACGGCACGCGGCACACAGCACATGGTACGCGTGCGAAATAAAATTAAACACAACCATTTAGAGCTGCACACTCCACTGACGGCACGACACAGCCATGACGAAGCGTTGCGTGCCTTGCTTTGCTGCATTGCTCGTTTTTTGTGTCGTGTGCTGCCAAAATGGATGACTACAAGAAAGAAATTATTGAACTTGTGAGAGACCGACCACTTCTTTGGGACCCCCAAAACCCGGAGTATCACAACAAATTTTTCTTCTGCTGATATTGGTTCCCGATAATTACAAACAATTGGTTGTAGACGAGGAAGCCCTAGGTTCTTCAGTTCATCATACGTTCTATATGACATTCTTAGGTAGTTGAAGAACCATGTCTCATCTCTACGTCTCATCAAGGAGCTGAAAGTTCGATGAAACTCTCCTCTACTACTCCTCAATAGAAAATGTTCTCTGCACCACATGATCCGCTTTTTCCTCTTCTTTTTCCGATTATTTAGAATTGCTAACATGATCAGAGTATCTTCATCAGACGAATCCATGGTTGTGATGTGTTGTGTTGTGATGTGTTGTGTGTTGTGATGTCGTGCTGTGGCCTATGGAGGGAGGGGTATTAGCCTGTGGCACGGAACGTGCCGACAAGTCATGTGCCGCGTGCCGTGTGCCGTCAATGGAGGGTCCGCCTAGCACATTTATATTTTTTTATATGTAGGAACAACATCACATTAAATGACATTATGCTGTGTACACAGACAATAGAAAAACAAAACATCAGAACAATTTTTTGTTTAAATCAACACACCAACAAGTTAAAACACAACAAAGAAGGAAAAAAAAAACCAAAAAACAGCAATGCATAGTATGGAATGTGCCTATAGTATGGAATGTGCCTATAGTATGGAATGTGCCTACATTCTTCGCAGGAAAATATCTATACATGGACACCTTAAAATTATCAAAATACATGTCTTATATAGTTATGAAGTTGCTTTTTTATGTTGAAAAATGCAAAAATCGTGGCCGCGATTCGCGGACCAAAAATTGCCCAAAAACTAGCAATCCAATCAAACAAGTATGAAGTTATGAGTCCACAAGGTTTTCAAATGGACACCCTAACAATCTCTAGTTTGTGACTATGCCCGTTGTTCCTGTAGGCTCCTCGTATAGCTTCTGGGACCAAGTACAGAGATGAGAACACAAAACTCAAGAAGTCACAACATGGAAAACATGGAAAAGAGAAGAAAGATCACAAAATTACACAATTGTGAGGCAGCATGGAGAAGTCAGGCTCTCGTCAAAATAATCAAAGTGAAGAAACTTGCATTTTTCCATGGGTTTGTGAAATTTTATCAAATTTGTGTTTTTTGGCTCAACACTTTTCATGCCCATTATAGAATTCATTTCCGTATGGATTTTTCTTAAAAACGTTGATTAAAGAAACAAAAAATGTAAATTTTAAGTTACCACAGACTCTTAAGCTAAGGAAATAACTAATCTTAGGTGACCATTTTCTCACTAATTTTACCTCTAAAAACAGGTGACCCCCACTTCCTTCATTCGCAAATATCTCGACTTGTACTCTAGACAAATGGATATTTTTTTCATTGAAATAAAGACAAGTGAACAAGCTTTAAGAAGATACCAATAACTCTACATGCCCAAAAATTGACGAGTGCCTGGTTCCACCGCGCTGCCTCACAATTTGACCTTTGAACAGAACAGAAGTTTGGCCAGAAAAAGCCACAAATATCTTGGAAGAAATCATACAATTTCCAGAAAGCAGAGATGCCAATTGGCTATGTAAAAAAAAATCCCGAACCTTTTGGACCAAGTGAAAACACTCACATCAGGACTCAAAATTTATACATCATATTGTCTAATTTTGATACATCTTGGATTCAAGATTCTTTTTTAATACGTTTTTTTTGGTTGTAAAAGTGAAAGTGCAGTACGACATGTACACTATAACTTACTAGTATAAGCAGAAATGCACCACAAAACGGGACAATTTCAGAAATTAGCATATATAATTGAAGTACACTCACCACAATGAAAGTCAAATAATAAATAATAATGGATTGCATTTATACAGCGCATATCCACTTATGCAATGCTCTATGCGCTTAACATGATACATATTATGGATTTACAAATCAATTTTAAAGGTACATAGTGTTACATACTCGTGCAAACGCATATTCACTCACGCACGACCACACACACATACATACACACATACACACATACGTACATATGCACATACGTACATACAAACTCACAACGATCTACAGCTTGGATGGATTCTGTCTAATCGAAATATGATGAAAATAGAAATGCTTTAGAAATAGCACAATAAAACAGATTCAACAAGAGAGAAGGAGAGAAACAGACTAACGGTACCGGTATGGAAATAAGAAACAAACCCTACACACATTAGCAGGTGAAGAAACCCCACTTTTAATGGAATGAATGCGTTTGATAATGGGAATAAAAATAAAAAATGTGATATGATCAGATAATGCCTCTTACTGTACAAGAAAGAAAATGCTGTATTGTAAGTATGTATATATTTATTTGTGAGCGACATATCTCTCGAAGTCCAACCCCTTGTCCACGCCGAGGGAGAAGGAAACAGGACAAAGAACGGGATAGCTGGGTCTGGGTGAAGTACGGTGTGACTTTATGTCACTGAGGCGTTACGCTAGCCGTGAAGGCCGACCCGGGTCACCCCGAAACGTTGCTGGCCAACGGGGCTCTGGTGAAACTGCAACTGGCTTAACAGGCCGGCAGTGAATATTAATATTGCTCAAGAAAATAAAATTAAAAGGAGACACAAATGGACAGATCAAACACGGGATGTCCTTCCTACAGGCCACTCGCCTTGCTGCAGACAGACGCCTGTGTCTCCCCGCGACACCCCCCGGTACAAGCGGAAGAATCAAACTCAAACTCATTTCAAATGGATTTTTACATAGTTGAAAAGTTTTTTAAAAAACAGATCATGATCTAAAATGTTCAAGAACTCCATTTTCAACAATGAATATACTGGTGTACACATCTCAACTCTTGGATAAAGAAATAAAAATTTCCTTTAAAAAATAAAATTATTTTATAATACAAAACCTTGCCTACTGACAAACCTATTTTAAGGTATCTATACAGTAACACACGAGGTGTGCGGTGGCAGTGGCGGAGCGGTTAGTGCGCTCGTCTCCGAAGCAGAAACTCCGGGTTTGAGCCTCGGTTTAGACACTGATTTTTTCGCCCCCTCCTGCCCACCCAGCAGTAATGGGTACCTGACTTCGAGTTGGGGAAGTAAAGGCGGCGTGGAAAGGAACTGGCCACCCTACCACAATAATAATATACCGAAGTCGCTAGGAATTTGTCTCACTAACAAGGCAATCCCCAATGTCCGGATGGGAAGTGGGAACAACTTTACTTTATGTAATGATACACATTGTTGTATAGGTCACTTTTCAAAAAAGCAATTCCCTTGCAGGTTTTGTCCAATCTGAAGTTTAACATTCTGCTCCTGAACCCAAACTACTGGTGCTCTGGCGTGGTTTGCTCCTTCTTTCCTATCAAACATCTATCGTCTTTATCTCCCCTTCTTCTTTTTTGTGTGTTTGTTACTCTCTTGTAACACGTCTAACCTTTGGCACTCATATGACCTTATAGTGTTGCAAGTGCCGTAAAACACTAACTAAAAAAAAAAACACCAAAAAACGACTGTGGTTGTGTCCATAGGCTAATGGTTAGGATGCTGGACTCATCATCATGAGATTGTGGGTTTCGGGATTTGAGGCTTAGCTCCATCCGACGTTGTGTCCATAGACAGGGGCGCCACTCAACTTTTTTGAAAACAGCAGAAAATCCACGCACCATGGTCTCGCTAACATGTGAATATCAATATGAAACCCAAAGGGTGTACATAGAGAGAAATGACAAACAAACATAAGCAATGGCTTTACAGTGAAGTCTTCCTTTTTCTGTTATTTGAACATTTGGCGCAAGTTGTTGTGTGAGTGTGAGGGTGTTTGTTTGTTTTTTTTTGGGGGGGGGGGGTTATTTTCAACTATAATAGATTCTATCTCAATCTCAATAACTGAATGGCCGATCAGGATCAAAATACGGGAAATACCAGGAAAAAGCAGAAAAGTGGCATCCCTGCTTATTTTGTGAATTTTCTCATTTGGCTCAGTCCTATTGGAGGTGGACCTTAAGTTTGGAGATGCCGCCTCTTAAGTAAAATCTAATAGATCTAGTAGTGTTGCAAATGGTCTTAAACCTATGATTTTGCCCACTTTTCCAAACAACTTCGGCCAGATTCCTCAGCAAGCTAAATTGCTAAATCCCTTAAAATCTATTCACAAAAGTGAGTCTGATAAAGGGGGTAAGAATAATAACAGCAGCTCAAGAATTCTCATTAATAAAACATAAAAAAATTAAAATGTACCAAATTCAGTAGCTCAACAAGTACAGTCAAACCTACTCTATCAACTAACAGTTCAACTGTACAAACGACCACTTCTCACTTGCTCCCCTGCGTTTTTTCAATATATATACAACATTATAATGGCACTGTCCAAGAGGACACCAGTCTAAGTCTAAGATGACCAATTTTCTCCTCAACATAAAGTGGTCCTCTTGGACAGGTTCAACCGTACTAAACAAATTTAAGATCAAGACTTTTTCTTTATAAAAGAACTTCAAACTTCTTGCGTACTGAACACATTATTCAACACTTTCATACTATCATACAATGTATAAAAACACAGTCTTCTTCACATCCAACACCTCAGTCTGAAAGACTTAAACTTTACTTCACTTATCTGATCCAGCAGCCATCTGGGTTCTAGCCCTTCGGCCCATACACGTCTGAAAGTGAAAGACAAAAACGTGAGAAGAGCCATAAACAGACAATATCATCTATCACTTGAAAGGCTCAGGCTGGACAGCCTCTGCACACTGTCATCACCCTCACTAGAAGTGACACCAACTTCCCAGGGCTTCAACTTCCTTGCCATCACCGAGGGCGTTGGCTCCGAATTGGTCGGCTGCACGTCTACAGCAACAACCCCGGGGATAGGGACGTTGTTCTGAATCATCTCAGCAAGCTCTGCCAGGCTAAGTTCCTTTTGCTCCTCGTTCTCGTCTCCTGTCACTGTCTCATCAACTTCAGATTTCACATTGTCCACGTCAGTACGACCAGTGACAGACTCTGACACAAGATTTCCTTCATCTTTAGTTCCATCTCTAATGCCATCGACTAAACTGTGTCCGTCTGTTTTGTCCAAAGAGCATTCACCTTCAGAAACACACAAATTTGGCTGGGCAATATCTTCCTTTTCAAAAAGAGACTTGCTCTCAATGACTTTGTCTACCTGTCTTCTTGTGGACTGAACAACATCACAGTCTGCTCGAGGCGGCTCTGCAGAACTGGCCTGGCCTGACAAAGAGAACCAAAAGAAAATGGAAAAGACATCCAAAAGTGTCATAAAGAATTATAAATTACTGTTATAGGCCTTGGAGTCAAAGATACAAATAAACTCACCTATAATTCTTAAATTGAACTCCTTCTGATACCGTAGTAGGTATCCATCTACTGAAGAATGAAAAGACCAAATCAGGGAAATATATCTTGCTTGGGAAACCAGCATTATCCCACCACAAACAGCTGAAAGTCGTATGATTCAACAATCTTATTTACAACTGATCAATTTCCTAATGAAGTGGACTGAATTGGAAATATCTGGAGGATATAATCCTTTGCACAATGATAAACAGTCAGCCATACAGAAATAATATTTACTAGAGCAAGCAAGTTTTTTTGGAGAACTGGAAGCAATAACAGGAAATTTACTTCATCTAATTCTTCTGTATGAACAGCAGAAAATGTTTCTCACTTTGCTGTGATTTAGAAAACAGAGTATTGTTTGAAGAAAGTTTTCAGTGCCCTGGAGTGGGCTAAAGCATAATCACTTACTCAATAGCAAAAAACATAGGTGTTAAGCCCAAAAGTAACTTAAAAAATGAACACTCAATAATGACCGCATGTTAATGTTTTACTTCCAAATTCAAAAACAACATCAAAATACCATGCCAATATGTGAGGCAGCGTGGTGGAATCAGGCTCTCGTCAAAATAATCAAAGTGAAGAAACTTGCATTTTTCCGCAGGTTTTTTAATTTTTATCAAATTTTTGTTTTTTGGCTCAACACCTTTCATATCCATTAAAAACATCATTTCTGTGTAGATTTTTCAGAAAAACGTTGATTATTAAAGGCACAAAAAATGTAACTTTCAGTTACCACGGACTCTTAAGGTAAGGAAATAACTAATCTTTGGCGGCCATTTTCTCACTAATTTTACCTCTGAAAACAAGTGACCCCCACCTTCTTCTTTCGAAAATATCTCGACTTGTATTCAAGATAAATGGATATTTTTTTAATCCAAATAAAGACAAGTGAACAAGCTTTAAGATGATACCAATAACTTAACATGCCCAAAAATTGACGAGGGCCTGATTCCACCACGCTGCCTCACATATATGTCTTAAATAGTACATAAAGCTTTATTATTCACCTTCTCAAAAAAGTTAATTAGTGTTCACAAAATATAACACAAGTGTTCACAAAATATAACACATTACTTTCAGTTCCTCAAGATCAAACTGGAATTTGTGAGGCATCGTGGTAAACTCAGGCGCTTGTCAAAAATAATGAAATCTGGCATTTTTCTACCAGTGAGGAAATTTTTTGCGAATTTTTGTTTTTAGGCTGAACAACTTTTATGTCCATTTAAAAACACATTTCAGTGTAAATTTTGCTGAGGAACATTGATTAAAGGCACAAAAAATGTAAAATTTCAGTTTCCAAAGACTCTCAAGCTAAGGAAGTTGCAAAACTTTGGTGACCATTTTCTCGTTAATTTTACCCCTGAAACCAGGTGACCCCCACCTCCTTCAATCAGACATTCTCAGCTTCAATTTAAGATAGATGGGTATTTTTTCATCGAAGGCAAAGCAAATGTACATGCTTTAAGATGATGCCAATATTTCCACATGCCCAAAAAGTGACGAGCACCTGACTCCACCATGTCGTGACACATTTTGAATTATTCATCTTCTTTAAGAGTCACCATTTTCCACTCAACAGGTCATAGCTCTTTGACAACTTCTTGGACCCTTTGCAATAAACATCTCTGCAATATTGTTTCCCAATGGAAGAAAACTGTTATAAGATAATAACTCCTCTATACAAACACAAAATCATCCACAAGAAATATCACCTTCTGATGTCTGATTTCGCTTGGGCTTTGATTCCTTCCACAGCAAATATTTGTCAAAGTCGAATTGACACACATGCCTGTAGAGGATAGTAATTATTTTGCTGTCAACCTGCTCAGTGATACCAATGTGACGATAATATCTATAAATAGACAATCGTCGGGGGTGTCAAACATGTACAATGAATCAATCAGGAAGTATTGTGATAATCAAAACAAGTATGATTTCCTCCTTGAGCAATTGTCAGGACATCATTTTTTTTTTTTCTTCCTTCATATTCCGTAATCGCTTTTACAAGTAATGTACAAAAAAGAAGAAAAAAAAACAATACAAAATAAAAGCATTGAAGACGCAACATACTTGCCAGTATGAGTAACTAAATTCTCTGCTCCAAAAACCTGAATTTTATGAGAATTCATTATCAACAACTGTAACCACAATAAAATTAACAAAATCTAAAATATTTAAATAATTGTTCCCGTTTTCTTAAAAGCAAATAAAAAATATTTTAAACTAGCTATGATGGGACACAAAAAGCCAGACAAAGTGAGACAATGCCCCCTACTAGAAAAAAAGTGAATCAATGCCACGGACACTAACAAAATAATCAGTCAAGAGTTGTCTCTATAATAACCTACTTTGAGAAGAAAAATGCCTTTGCTCGTAACAACTCTGATTCCAACTTGGTAGGATCAACAACTTTAGATATTGCTTTCCACCCTGCTTGAAAGGAACTGTTGTTCTCAAAGTCAAAATTCTCAAACAGAAGAAAGCTGCCTGAGCTCATTTCCTTAAATTCTCTGTTGCTTGTAATTTCTGCAAATAAAAAATAAAGTAAGCTGTTACTGTTACTTTCCAAATCATGCAAATCTTTCTTTCTGTAATTTTATACAATGAACTAAACAGTCTGCAAGAAAAAAACATTCTTCTCAAGGATTTATACATTATGTTGCCCACCTGTAGCAAGTAATATCTTGCAGTGTTGTCAATACAGTTTCCATTTACAGTCGCCATACATCATACAGGCAACATGATCCGGCTGATACACACATGAGATAGCATAATATTTTGTAATTGATATTATTTTGTCAAGAAAGATGAAATAACAGGTGACAGTATCAAGGCCTACATATACATCTATATATTTGCAAATATTCAAAGGAAAGCTATATAATTATAATGTATATGTCATAGGCCTTCAAAACATTTGTCTTTAGTAAAAAAAAAAAATTTTTAAATAGCATTTTGACCATTATATCATCATGTTTATATGTTTAGAGCATTTATTCACAACATTGAAACGTCTGCAATCATTAAATCATTTTATAGCAGTGGTCACAATGTCTGAAGGTTTTAATGACCAGCAAAATACAGACTTTTACGATGGAAAGAAATCAATTGTCCATCCCAGTAAGCCAGGTTCTACTGTAATTTGAACATTTGACCATTGGCGTATGGTTTTTCTTCTACTATGATAGCATTTCAAGTCATTCAGGCCAGTTTAAAAAGGAAGAGAGAAAGGTATGAGGCCAGCAGTGAGCTGACTTGTACTTGATTTTGCACATGGTGAGCACACCCTTGACCCTTCCCCTTAAAAAATTCAGAAACTCATCCCATATTATATGGGCACTACCTACAAAAATATGCCGCAATTGGAGTCAAAGTATACTCCCATATTACAAGTGAGGTCGTGTTATAGTTATACTAGCATCTGCGTTTGTTGCGGCCACGACCGCGATTTTTGTCATTTTTTGGTCCACGAATCGCAACCGCGATTTTTGCATAATTTTTCAAAAAAGACAAAACAAAGAAGCTACTCCATTACATATTAGACGTGTATTTTGATAAGTTTTCAGATGTCCATGTGTAACTATTTTCATGCGGAGAATATAAGTACATTACATTACATACTGTTTATATTGCTGTCTGTCTTTTATTTTTCCCCTTTTGTTGTGTTTTAATTTGTTGATGAGTTAATTTGTCTAAAAATTGTTCTGATGATTTCTTTTTCTTTTTCTGCATTTATACAGCGTAATGTCATTTAATTTAATGCTGTTCCCACCCTTTTAAAAATATAAAAGTGTTATTTTAGAGCGTGTCTCCACCAAAACCGAATAGGCCTACTGACACACAACCTCAATTGTGTGTGATTCCATAATATCATTTAAATGTGGTATATCCTGCAAGCCTACTTTTTCTTGAATTACACACGTTTAAGGTTAAAACAGCCAATCCTCAGATAGGTGCACACACGCCCTAATTAGTTATTTATACGTGCTGTTCTAATTTTGATTTCATTCTATTGTGAAACCTTTATTTTCACGTTTTTACCCTCTTGGTGACTACAAATGATATTCTGTATGCTAAAAAACTGATACCTCTATCAACATATTGCTATATGATATTACGCCGTCACAGAAAGTTGAAGGCTTGAAAATTAATGGCAACTTTTTGGGCAACTTTTGCCACTTTTTGTAGCAACTTTTAGCAACTTTTGGACAAAGAAAATGGCAAAAAACGCAGATGCTACGTTATAGGTGAGTATACATGTATACCATAATTTTCAATTAGAATTTGAGCATACACACATACACACTAAACAAACATTCACAGAGAGAGACAGAAACTCTCACCTCTAAATACATATAATTCACCAATAAAAAGACACTTTTCAAACATAGATCTATATATCACACAAAAGAATCACTTTCGTTGATGTTGGATAATCGGAGCTATTCAACTGTTCTGAAGCTTTAACATAAAAACGTAAAGGAGTGTCTACGTACACGGTAACCGGCAACCGGGCACCTAGCCTCAGTATCTACGTACACGGTTACCGGCAACTGGGCATGTAGTCTCAGTGTCATGTACACGGTAACCGGGCATGTAGCTTCAATATCTACATACACGGTAACCGGCAACCGGGCATGTAGTCTCAGTGTCATGTACACGGCAACCGGGCATGTAGTGTCAGTGTCATGTACACGGTAACCGGGCATGTAGTCTCAGTGTCAGCAGAGACTATAAAATTAAATACTCTCTAGTGTCACGTACACGGTAACCAGGCAGTTCAGAACTCGAAGTCTAGTTTTTGTCATCCGGTGTTGCCTTCATTCCCACCCCTCCCCCGACTGTACCTTTAAAAAAAAAATGTAATCCCCCCCCCCCCCCCCCCCCCATTCCGGAGCCCTATACTTCACAGCGCACAGTCTTTGAATGAACTTTGGTGACCCCAACCGGTAGGCCTACTCACAATGTGATGCACACGCACAGGTTCACTGACCTGTCACGATGGCGAGCCCGACAAGATGCTTGTGTGACTTTCTTTTTTTTCCAGCAAGTGACAGAAAAGGACAAATATTGATTTATTTTCATTCCGTTTACCGTGTACGTAGATACTAAGAGACTGTGCCCGGTTACCGTGTACGTAGATACTAAGAATAGGTGAGACTAGGTGCCCGGTTACCGTGTACGTAGATACTGAGACTAGGTGCCCGGTTACCGTGTACGTAGACACCTCAAAACGTAACAGCATTAAATTAGGACCCCCATCCCCCAGCCCTGAGCCTGATATACAGGATAATCCTGTTTTGGCCCCAAACGATAACTATGGAGAGTGGGTTTTGGCTCCACCGACTATTACTTCTCAGTCTGGTTCCAAACGATTATTTTTCTATATAACGTGTGCCGATATGGAGGAGATATAGAATCGATATCAAACCTAATATTACTAATAATTGCAAAACATCAAATTATGGTAAAATTCTCTCCAAGGGGCCATGCCCCCCTGCTTTTGTTAGGTCATAGAGCCATCCTTTTTTAGTGGCCATCTTATTGCTTATTGAAAATAGAAAAGCCAAGCTGATGGCACTTTTCAAGCAAACACAGATCACACAATCACACAGCAGAATCATCTCCCAGATATTGGCCTAGACTCTTCAAGACCATATAAAGCCTACACACTATCTTTAAGTAATGGAAACCAAGTTGAGCTTTGAAAGAAGCCTACTTCACTTAAATAAATCGTTACCCCTCCCAAATTCAATGTTATCCTAGATCTAGACCTTAATTTGGGGCAATCGAAGAGAAACATAGATCTAGATCTGATAAGACAGTCCTATCAGATGGATCAAACCTACTAAACTTGAATTGAGAGTGCTCTTCTTGTTGGGAAAATGAGAGTGAGAGAGAAAACGAAGCAGCAACCAAAACATGATCTTTGACCTCTTGAACCTACCAACCCTACCTTGGTATTAAAAATGGTTAAGAATGTTTTCAATTATTTAACTTGGTACAATTTTATGGAATTAAAATACCAAATTATTATGAAATGAAATAAATAATGTAATGAAAGCTCATTACATTTTATTTAAAAACTAACAAATATATGTTATAATAATTATCCCATATTTCTTTTTATTTTGGAACAATTCAAGACCGGGTTTAGAAAACGAAAGTGCAAGTTGTGAATGTTTCTTCCGTCGTAATATTATGTAAAAAGGGGTTTGGTCGACAGCCCGTCGACAGGCGTAACCAACTGAGTGTGAACTTCTGAGTTGAAGAGAAAAGCTGTGGCAGTGCAGATTGTATTACCAGTTATTGATTCTTTGGCTGCAAAATGACGTTCCACGTATGTGTTTAATAGATATTTACTTAATTTACTTGATTTAAAATGAATGTTGAGGGCTCGTCAAACAATTCTTAATCATGGGTGGTTGTACTTGTAGTTGTAGATATCTAGATCTAGATCTAGATATCTAGATAAATCTAGATTAGATCTAGATTCTAGCTAGATTTCTAGAATCTAGATCTCTAGATCTAGATGTAGTGTAAGGCCTACTCGCAGTCTAGCCGTACTTATTCTTATTATGATGGCTAGACTCACCATTTACAAAAAATAGGCCTACTGAATTGTAAATATACATTTTTAGTGTGCAGTACTTTCTTAAAGTATTTGTATTTGAGACGAAACCAGGTGCCTAACCTAAATGACAGTGCATGTATTTTAAACCTCCTGTTTTCTAATGTTAATAGGGCCTAAGATAAGTACGGCTAGACTGGCAGTCTAGCCATACTTAAGTACGGCTAGACTTCTTGTCTTGCCGTACTTAAATACGGGTAGACAGCCAGGCTAGCCGTACTTAAGGACGGCTAGACTGTCAGTCTAGCCGTACTTAATATTGATGGCTAATTGTAAATGAAATTTTTAGTTTGCAATGCCTAAAGTATTTGTATTTCAGACAAAACCAAAAGGTGCCTTACTGACTTGCAAGTTGCATGTATTTGAACCTGAATAATTACTAGATCTAGATCTGAGACCTGTGTACTTAACAGGCTTGAGTCGATAGGGCCAAACCTAGACTAGATCTAAGTACGGCTAGACTGGCAGCCACTTCGATTACATTAATGTTGTTCTTGAGACTACAGAGTAACAGACCATTGGAGACTGAAGTCTTTCCTCATACTTTGCATAAACTTGACGAAACACTGTGTTTGTTGTTTTGTTATACTCAGTGTGCATCGCCAATTTAGTTCAGCCAAACTAAGTAGGGTGAGCCTAGATTTTACTCCATGAAGTATGATGAAGTAGCAAACGCTACCATTTCGGCACAACATATTACAACTGATTCAACGCATCCTTGTGTAATTCGGGGGCGCAATACGGCTGGATCGGGCCGATCGCCTGAAACTGAAAACAAACACGTTTGTTTTTTAGTCGATCGAGTCGGGCAATCGGCCGATCCCATCCGTAGTGGGCACCCCGTATAAAAAGAAATTGATTTGAATTTGATGTTAAAGATCACAATCTATTTTAGTCAAATTGTTCAGATGGTTGCCTTTACCCTTCCATGGAGTAAAATCTGGCTGACCCTGACTCTGTTTAAATAAAATTGATTGGCAGTGTGTGTTCGAAATGTTTTAGACTGTCCAACTCCTACTTGCATAATTTTTGTAGAAAAATTCATGTGAAACGTTTAGAAGAATACCCGCTATTTTAAGCAATTTAATCAAATTCCAGATGGATATGGAGGATGCAGTTTGAAGTGGTATAGGTTCTACTATTGTTCTATATTCTACTGTTGATTTTTTTTTTTTTAGTTTAAAAACTTGTTCCAGCTTACAGCAGTTCTACCGGTCTTGAGCTGACATCAACAATTCTGGCTTTCCTTTGACATACAAAGCTGAAACTGTAATATATTATAGTAAATTTAACTTCTTTGCAATTTAGATTGATTTTGGCCAAGAACAGTTATCATGTTATAAAAGTATCATTTCATTTATGTTTCAACAGGTAATTCCTTATTCTTTTTATGAATCGGGAACGACATATTTCTGGGTACACTTTGGACTGGTGATCCTCGGATTTGTTGTTGCTTTGGCTACGTGCATTGGCCAGTGGGTCAAACCTGCGCCGTACGGTAAACATGAAAGAGAGGTAATTTTGTCAAATCTTTTAATTACTGTACATCTCTTTTATCTTCACTGGTGGAACCAAAGAAGAGATTATAGCTTTTTATATATATTTTTATTTTTTTTTATTTAAAAAAAATAATTTTTTAATGAAATAAAGAAATGGGGTATAAATTATATTAGCCTCATGTTTATCTGATGTTTTGGGGCTGTACGGTATATTAAAAAAAAGATTTAAAATGAAAGACTTAGTTGTGTAGATGTGTGCGTACCGGTATGAAAGTGAGAGAGAGAGGTCTGAGAAAGTGTTTGTGTGTGTGTGTGTTTGGGTGTTGACAAGTGCATGTGTATAATTGTATTTACTTGAGTCACAAATTTCTCTCCGTGAAGATCAATAAATAAATCAATAATCTGATGAACTTATCTTACGTTTGAAGAAAAAGGAAAAAGACCTTGCCTTGTGTACTATGTACTAGAAGAAAGAAAAAAAGCAATTAGTTTTGACCAAAGTTTTTTCCTTTTCCTTTCAGCATACTGTACTGTACTTTGTGGATATATTCAAGCTCATTTATTTTTTTATTTTTCTACAGGATCCTAACTGGGGTCCAAAAATTCCCCAGAGGCTGAGCCACATCATCTCTGATGCTCTCACAGGGATCATTATGTTTTCATTGGTTTGTATTTTTTAGAAGCATATCGTGTCCACCATGTATGTGTGTATGCACATTTGTGTGTGTGTGTGTGTGTGTGTGTGTGTGTGTGAGAAATAGAGAGAGAAAGAAAGTCTGTGTGTGCGAGAAGTGTTTGTGTGTGTGTTGTGTTTATTTTAATTCTGTCTTTTTTGGCCCTTGCCAGTTGCCTCATCGGGCAATGATAATCCATTCTTTTGTTGTAACTTACATAGAGCATTATATCCTTAATTCAAAATAAGATAATGTTTCATTTTTTTCTTCATTGTCCTTACACTGGTATTGAATAAATGCTTTCTGTTTGCTTTCCAGTATTAAAAATAATGTAATATCAAGAAATTATGAATTTTAACCCCGGGACTATGGGAAGGAAAGTGTTCCTTTGTTCCGAGGTTTTTGCTGTTGTGTATATATATATATATATATATATATATATATATATATATATATATATATATGTATATGTATATATATATATGTATATGTATATATATATATATAGGTTTTAACTCTTTCTTGTCTGTCTGAGATGAAGTGAACTAATGTTTATTCCATCGTTGTACAAACATTCTTCCACAGGTTTTCTTTTTATACAGCAGAGAGGTTGCCGACAAAGGTGTTCTCAATTATGTTTTCTATGGACTATTCCTGATTCATACACTTCACCGGTGAGTAGAGATAGCCTGTGAGTAGAGATAGCCTGTGAGTAGAGATAGCCTACTGTAGGAAGCAGGGAGGAAATGATGGTTTGTCTGTCATTATGTATGAGTACAAAATACACTCTAGTAGTATTAATGGTCATATTTAGGTACATGCATGCTCTGTCACAGGCTCATGAACATGAACAAATGCATACGAGATTGTAAAATTAAAATGCTTTGCTTCTCATAGTTTAAAAAAAATCTTTCTTGTGACTGAAGTTTGCAAGCAGTCTGCTGCCTGACCATTATGTGACTACCCCTCAGAGACAGTGGAACATCATCTGTTCTTCTGTAGAAAACTAACTGATTTAAGGGGATGTTCTCTTCCCAAGCTACCCCACACATCTAATTGCCTCTACTCCTCAAGACAACAATTAGAACAAACCTGCAACTATTACCGAATGGCATCATACAGAAGAGCTCAGATGCTACTGGATCGCTAACAATGACTGAAGTTTGCCTATTTACTTTCGTTCCTGGATCTGTTGTGCCTGTAAGATTATGTAGTGTTATATTTTCATAAATTCAATTGAAAAATTAAATGCAATAATTAGAAATTAGTTGGGGGGGGTTTTGGGGGGGGGTTTGTAAGAGGATCCTGCTGCTGCTGTTTCTATTTTGTCTGTATATTTCACTACCACATTTTTAAAAAGAAGTAATTTTGGTATTTGAATCGATTTTTAAAAAAATTATGTTGTATTGTTAAGTATGTTTTTGTTGTTTTAGTTATTTTCATTAATTCTTTCCGTTCATTTCAGAGGCCTACTGCACCCATTGACTATGAGATACAGAAGTGCAACAGTTCCTATTGGGTCAGTGTACTTAATAACAAGGGGCTTTCCTTTCGGTCCTTCATGTCGTAAAGATGTAACTTTATTTTGCTGTATGTTGCACAATATGAGGAGTAATTGAATATTATGTCTGAGCAGTGTTTGATATTATCTAGAAAGTTTGCTTAAACTTTGTTTGGTTTTTGCCTATAACGAAGACTTATCTTACTAAAGCAATTAAAATTTCAAAGCAAAACGAAGAACTTGTTTGTAATTAAGTTCTTTTCAGGGCTTGATATCTATTTTATTTGGGGAGGAATGCAATGTATAAGAAAAGAAGAAATGAAGTGTTTTAAATGAAAAAAAAAAATCACTTTTCTTCTTTCCCTTGTGATTAGTATCATTTGAGAACTTTATTAACGCCTTCAGTGACCCTTAAGTGTAGTCTCTTGAGCAGTGTTTTTTTAATTCAGTGCATAATTATTTTTTTTCAGAATCACCATCGGAGGCCTGTTACCAAATGTCCTTTACCAGTGGTTAATCGCCAACCATATTGGTGTTGCAGGCTATGACAGTTCATATCCCTAGTGAGTGAAAACTATGTTTTGTCTTCTGTTTGCTTAGGGATTTTTACTGCACTTAATTTTTTTTTTTCATTTAGTACATCTAAAGGGTGATATTACTTGATATGAAGTGTGTTTTTGTTCACCTTTTTTATGTTTTAGAAAGTGTTATACTTTTTTTTAAAATAAGTGATGTTATGAATCCTGGAAAGAAAAAATTATTGTGTTTTAAAAACTAGCAGTGTGTAATTTTGAGTAGTATATTATAATGATTTCTAAAAACTTTGTTTGATAAGAGAACGATTATACAATCCAACTAATTATTTAAAATGTTTTAGTAGAGCAAGTGACTTTTAATGTTATATTAGGACAGACACGACAAATGTACGGAGATTTTTATTTTCTCTAGTGACCCAAGGTTCCTGCTGGGCATCCTACTCTACGTGATTGGCTTTGTCATCAACCGTTGGGCAGACTGGAAGCTGAGGTCGCTGCGTGAGATTAAAGGTCAAGAGAATCACAGTTCCATGATAGACGGTGGTGGTGGTGGTGGTGGTGACGGTATGATAGTGACTGTAGCCGCGACGTTGAGTCTGTCAGTTCCCACTTTGAAATGGTCTTTCTGTGTGAAATTAGCGTTAACTTGATCCCAAAATTAATTTTAAAGTGTGCCATTCTGACCAGAAAGAATTACATTTTGTGTGAAAGGCATTTATTGAACTTTTACTACATTTGAACAAATACTTGATAAATGTAAGTCATGATAGATGACAGCTAGAAAATGTAACAAGGAGACCTTAAAAATCTTTACTTTGTATGACAAATTGTCCAAATGCTCCATTGCACAAATCATATGTTCATGTTGATTATATTGTCAAGTGAGACAATGACTCTGGTCAAGTTCAATTAGAAATGTAGATTTTTAAAAAGAAAAAAATAGACAACTTACTGACTTAAAGAACCCTCAATAAAATTGAAACTCAAAGTAGTTTACATGTTTACTCATGCTACGAACAAGAGCACACTATCTTTACACTTCTTTTCTCTCTTTTCAATACACTAATTTTATCACAGGTTATTTTTGGGCTCCATGTTAGAACTGCTACCAAAATTCATTCTTCTTTTTTCTAGTCATTGCCTGTAAAGTTGTTGTCTGATTTGTTAATAACTTAAATATGGAGTCCAAAAAATGACCGAAGAAAGATCATTAAAATTCGTGCAATGATCAAGTAAGGTAAGATGTTCCCAACAACCTCCACACACACATGCTCTCTAACACACTGAAACACACACTCACACATGCGAGTACACACGTGTGCACACACACATGCACACATATGCACACACACATGCACGCATATGCACACACACACGCACGCACACAGACACACATGCACGCACATAGATCTATATATGCACACACACTTGCATGCAGGCACGCACACACATGTGCATTTACCCTCACGCTGTCAAATGCACTTGCAATGTGCAAAAGAGGCTGATTCAAATATTATATTATACATTTATGAAATTTATACATGCTCATAATAAGTTGTTTTTTTCTCTTTCTTCTCTCTAGGCTGTAATGGATATTACATCCCATACGGAGGCTTATTTGATCTTATTGCCTGTCCCAACTACTTTGGAGAACTGGTGCAATGGATTGGGTGGTAAGCATTTTGCCGTTTTTAATACAAGCTTTTCTGATATGAGGTGTGTATGGCATCATACATGATATTATGGTATATAATATACACATGGTGACCATATATTTTGTACGAAATTTGTTTCATTAAATTTGTCTTTTCAAAGCAGTTTTAAGCAATTTCAGAAAATAGTTACAGTATCTGTGAAGGGTTATTGATTTGATGTTTATGGTCATCGAATTGTTTCTTGTTTTGTCATCTTGTAGGATGTAGTTGTTCTGAGAAGTGAAAAATCAGCACAGAATTTTTTTAATTGCACCCCTCCACCACCCCACCCCCGCCCATCTTTTTCCTCCATTCTGTCCCTCACTACTAACACATATTGTAATGATGTATTGACAAACACAGGGCTTATGCATGAAATGAAATAAATGAGTGGGCACATCTTGTCAGAGAGAAAATTACAACTTTCAGAAAAAGAGTTTTCCGTACCTCTCTTGACTTGTTTTGAGGTGGATTGACAGTCCCCTACACCTTTTTAGCCCTCTCCGTACACCCTGGGGTCATTCTGTACGCCCTGGGGTCATTCTGTACGCCCGGGTTGTATTCTTCACATTTAAGAATACTTCTAGTGCAAAGATATCTTTGAAACTTTCAGTATTTCTCTAAAAATCATTTTGACAGACCGTTATGCAAAACGTAGGAATCGGATTAACGAGTAAATTTCCTCTTTGGAAAGTGGGGCACAGAGTTCCCCACGTCGTATGGATACGATAGTAAAACACGACGTAACGATAGGGTTATAGTTGTATGTACTGGAACAGAGGACATGTGGAGTCTTGTTACATAGTATTCTCAAATTCTGTCATAAACTTTTTTGCACATTGCATCCATGTTTACCCCATTTGTATTCCCCACCTGACCAATAAAACTATGCCCGCGGTTTTATGCAAAAAAAATTTCTGAAATTATGCAAACTGAGCCCAAAAATGTGAAATTATACGATTCTGTTAATTTTAATAGAGAATGATAAAGGAAAATAACCAGAAATTATGCAAAAAATGATCAAATTATGCGGGGTGCTTAAAACCCCGGGGACAGATAAAAATTCTTCTTTTGAAGCAAGAATCACGCTCAGCTCATATCATGCTTACACTCTTTCTGTTTTGTGTCGTGTTCAGGACACTAGCCACCTGGTCCTTGTCTGGTGTGGTGTGGACCTTATTCTGCGCTGCTACGTTTTTTGCTCGGTCCAGGCACAACTTGCAGTGGTGAGTAACTCTAATTCCTTACGTGGAGTGACTTGAATGACGTTACGATACCTGATGTATTATTTTTACATTATAGTCACAAAATTAGATCATGCTGTTAGCTTTTCTGTTGTCATGAGACAAAAAAGGGAGTGGCGGTTATCTTTTTCTTGTTCAGGCAGAATACTCAAAAAAAAGGTGGAGGGGATTTAGAATTTATTAACCCTCCCCGTACGTCGTGTTTTACTATCGTATCCATATGACATGGGGAACTCTCTGCCACCTCTTTCCAAAGAGGAATCTTACTCGTTAATCCGATCCGTACACTTTGCATAGCAGTCTGTCAAAATGATTTTTTGAGAAATACTGAAAGTTTCTAAGAGATCTTCGTACTAGAAGTATTCTAAAATGCGAAGAATACAACCCGGAGGGTACAAAATGACCACCCCAAGGCGTAAGGATAGGGTTAAGGGAGCGAAATATCTGCACCAGCATGTAAAGTAATTGCTTGTGTTCCGACATATTATAGAAGAGGATACTTTCCTATTTTTTATACTGACCCAGCAGTGATTTGAGCCTATGTTCTTCAGCTAAGATGTGGAGCGAAGTTTATTTATATAATGCTGAAGAAGGATTTACGTAAGAGGATATGGATGTTGTCTTACTTATGGACATAATTTACCTTGTTCCCCAATAAATGTTTTCCCCCTTCTTTCTTGAGGCAAAAGCATTTAGTTATAGTTTATAGTACTGGAGTCTTCATCCTTAGAAACTGAAAGCAGACTTGACTTTAGAGTAATGTCCTTGACTGGTGTGTCCGCTTCAAATTTTCTATATCTCACCCTTCTTTCTTGAGGCGAAAGGATTTAGTTATAGTTTATAGTACTGGAGTCTTCATCCTTAGAAACTGAAAGCAGACTTGACTTTAGAGTAATGTCCTTGGCTGCATGGTGTGTCCACTTCAAATTTTCTATATCTCAGTAGTGATATACATAGTAGTTGGTAACTTATGAAGAAACTATGTTGGTATTAAAACACTACCATTTGCATTGTTCATCTCTGTTGATAAATCGGTTATCATTGATATGAAACTGATAGAAGAGGAAAACAAAAAAAGTGCTTATCCAGAGATCCAACTCACAGTTTTAAGTGAGATTTTCACTAAACTACTAATGTCCTTGGCTGCATGGTGTGTCCACTTCAAATTTTCTATATCTCAGTAGTGATATACATAGTAGTTGGTAACTTATGAAGAAACTATGTTGGTATTAAAACACTACCATTTGCATTGTTCATCTCTGTTGATAAATCGGTTATCATTGATATGAAACTGATAGAAGAGGAAAACAAAAAAAGTGCTTATCCAGAGATCCAACTCACAGTTTTAAGTGAGATTTTCACTAAACTACTAAACTGCAGGGGTAGGCCACGGGAAACATGGAGGAGATGCGTGGAAAGGGACATGAGAGAAATTAAGCTCACTTGGAAGGATGGCCCAGGACAGAGATAAATGGAAGGAGCTTGTATGTGGCCTATACCCTGCCAGGGGTGAAAGGCATTGATGACTAAACTGGGGTTTCTCCTGTTATTAATGTATACTTCTTTGGACTTACTAGTTTAGAAAGCAACAGGTTTAAGTTAAACTGTTTAATTTTTTTATTTTTTTTTTGGGGGGGGGGTTGTTGCTTTGGATCTGCATGGAAAAAAAAAACCCTCCAGTTTGAAACTGGTCTTATTTTCAACATGGATGTAAACTTTATTAAATTTTATCAAAAGAATCCTTTCTTTTTTTTTCATTCTTGTTTGAATGAGTTGTGCTATTTCAGGTCAAGCTGACAGGATTTGATTTCCCTTCTTTTGTTCTCTTTTCAGGTACAGGGATCAGTTTCAACATTATCCTCCAAATCGGAAAGCTCTTATTCCGTTCATATTTTGATTTTCTTTTTCTTTTACCATAAAATTAAGAAAAAGGTGCTCCAATTCTCAGTTATGTGTTACGTGTACTGACTTTGTTCCATATTTCTGTGAATTTGGTTTTGTTTGTAGGCTTTGTAAGAGTTTTAATGTTAATGGTTAAAGAGTACACATTGTCAAGATCGGGTTGATTGAAGAAGAAATGTTATATTTTTGTTATGTCACATTGCTGTGAGACATTTTGTGATCTTCTTTCCTCTACTTTCAGCTTTATTCCCAGACACTGTTATAGTAGTGCTGGGTACCATGTCGAGGGGATTTCCTTTCTCCAGATACTTTTATTGTTTTGTTTTGCTCCAATTCTATACCTTTTGTAGTGGAAGTATGTATATTTTGTGTACACTTTTTTAAATACAATGACT
>NW_004798467.1:112898-114781 GCF_000002075.1 Aplysia californica | reverse complement strand
TTTTTTTTTTTTTTTTTTTTGGTCTATTAAGAAATTAGTTATAAAAAGCTAATTGAATCGAGCGAAAGTGAGTGACTGATCGGCCCGTTTCGGACTCTCTGAAACGGCCCGGGCCTGTGATCACATGACTATGATTGGGCCAATCGATCTCGGGCCGGGCTTTATCACGGGCTTAATATGTGTCACGATGTGGTGGAATCGGGCGCTCGTCAATTTTGGGGCATATGGAGTTATTGGTGTCATCCATTTGCCTTGCTTTTGATTTAAAAAATATCCGTTTATCTTGGTGGATGCAGGTCAAGATATGTGCAACTGAACATTGAGGGGGTCGCCTGGTTTCAGAGGTAACATTAGGGAGAAAAAGGCCACCAAAGTTGAGTTATTTCCTTGGCTTGAAAGTCTGTGGAAAAATGCCAGTTACTTGACTTTCATTATTTTAATGAGTGCCTGATTTCACCACGATGCCTCACATATACATGTAGTTGTGCTACTGTAGTCTCCGCCTAAACGCACGGTGCTCGGGAGGCCTCCTTAGCGTGTGTTTATACGGAGCGTGCGTTTACATGAACCTGTGCAAAGGGAAGATGGGACGCAGTCATCTCATTGCCTTGATATTCTAGTGACCTCCCTTTGGAGTGGTGGTCACATTGGCCGATAATGTAACGACATGTGACTGTTTTGTCAAAGATTCCCCGACTGCGGTTAAACAAAGGCGTTGAATGTAATGATATGCACCATAAAATGTCGGGAACAGATAGTCTAAGTCTAAGAGGAAACTGTTTGTGATAGTCATAGAGATGACAGCCCAGCCACGTGGCTTTCCAAGTGACCACCCCAGACTGTAAATTCATGGACGACCTCAGAATCATAGATCTCTACATTCTGAGAATTTTGATTCATTGAAGAAGTACGTTATAAGTTTTGCGAGAGCTGCTGATTATGTTTACTTGACTAATCTTTAATCCTATAGAGGCCTATCTAGTGTTTCACAGCATTCACGCATGTTGCGCATCATAGGCCTAGTAGGTCTAAATAAACATTACATGCAGTCACCCAAACACCAGTCAGAAACCTTCTCTCAAAGATGCATCTCCAGTGACCAATCAAAAAACATTTCTGTCCCCCAACCCCCCCCACCAACATTTCACCAACCAGTCCTAGACATATGTGTCTGTGGAAAGTTGGGTCTGAAAATGCTGTCCATCCCTCTCTTTGTTTGGCGTGAGGGGCAGTCTTGCCAAACATCTGGCTTTGTAGGCTTGTCTTATGCAGGCTGTGAAGGTTGTAGTGAAAACTCTCCCTTTGTCAAGCTTTACCTGTCAGCGTGTTTCGCGGGTCAGAGGGTGCGTTTAGAGTGAGTGACCGTGTATTTGTACGTCTAAATTATATCATTTAAAAAATCTACTCTCAGATGACGAAAGCGTGCGTTTGAGCAGAGAATGCTTTTGTATGGCCTGCGTTTAAGCGGAGACTACTGTACTCATGTTCCTTTGCATAGACTACTGTAGGCCTACTCATGTTCCTTTGCATAATAAATTTTTTTTTTTGCATTCATTGATATGCTTTGATTTGATCATTTCTAACTGTCCTGAAATTACTTAGATTAAAAATGTACCATAACTGGGCCATTCCTCCAACTCTTCTTGTTCTACTTTTTGACCTGTACTCTCCCAGCTCTCAGAGAAGGAGTTAACTCTTCTTTGACGTATCGCCATTCTATTGGCAACTTACAGGGAACATAGATATATATATATATATAGGAAATTTGAACAGAGTCCAAGGTTTGTTTCATTATTTCCATTCTATTGCTTTTGTAAAATGGATGAACATCAAAAATATAATTAAGTTTCCTTTCCAATGATACATAACTGCCTCTACAATGT
>NW_004798467.1:104023-112790 GCF_000002075.1 Aplysia californica | reverse complement strand
GTGTGTGGGGGTAATATCCAGATACTTTTATTGTTTTGTTTTGCTCCAATTCTATACCTTTTGTAGTGGAAGTATGTATATTTTGTGTACACTTTTTTAAATACAATGACTGGAAAGTGTGTGTTGGTTCGTGTGTGGGGGTAATATCCAGATACTTTTATTGTTTTGTTTTGCTCCAATTCTATACCTTTTGTAGTGGAAGTATGTATATTTTGTGTACACTTTTTTAAATACAATGACTGGAAAGTGTGTGTTGGTTCGTGTGTGGGGGTAATATCCAGATACTTTTATTGTTTTGTTTTGCTCCGATTCTATACCTTTTGTAGTGGAAGTATGTATATTTTGTATACACTTTTTTTAATACAATGATTGGAAAGTGTGTGCCCGTTTGGCCAGGGCCGGGCCACGGGCCGGGCTCGGGTCGAGCAAATAGGCTTACGCGACTCGCACCAAAGCGCTGGGCAATGTGTGCACGCACTGCACGAGGCTCGAAATAACGGGCCACGGGCTGCCTCGGGCCTTGGTGTGCGCGTTTCTGTTTTTTTCTGCAATATTTTTCTCCGTGGAGTTTATTAAACTTTTTTTTTTTTCTTTTTTTTTTTTTTTTTTTGTCAATTAAGAAATTAGTTATAAAAAGCTAATTGAATCGAGCGAAAGTGAGTGACTGATCGGCCCGTTTCGGACTCTCTGAAACGGCCCGGGCCTGTGATCACATGACTATGATTGGGCCAATCGATCTCGGGCCGGGCTTTATCACGGGCTTAATATGTGTCACGATGTGGTGGAATCGGGCGCTCGTCAATTTTGGGGCATATGGAGTTATTGGTGTCATCCATTTGCCTTGCTTTTCATCAAAAAAATATCCGTTTATCTTGGATGCAGGTCAAGATATTTGCAACTGAACATTGAGAGGGTCGCCTGGTTTCAGAGGTAACATTAGGGAGAAAAAGGCCACCAAAGTTGAGTTATTTCCTTGGCTTGAGAGTCTGTGGAAAAATGCCAGTTACTTGATACTTGACTTTCATTATTTTGATGAGTGCCTGATTTCACCACGATGCCTCACATATACATGTAGTTATGCTACAGTAGTCTCCGCCTAAACGCAAGGTGCTCGGGAGGGCTCCTTAGCGTGTGTTTATACGGAGCGTGCGTTTACATGAACCTGTGCAAAGGGAAGAAGGGACGCAGTCATCTCATTGCCTTGATATTCTAGTGACCTCCCTTTGGAGTGGTGGGTCACTTTGGGCCGATAATGTGACAACACGTGACTGTTTTGTCAAAGATTCCCCGACTGCGGTTAAACAAAGGTGTTGAATGTAATGATATGCACCATAAAATGTCGGGAACAGATAGTCTTAGTCTAAGAGGAAACTGTTTGTGATAGTCATAGAGATGACGGCCCAGCCACGTGTCCAACTGACCACCCCAGACCGTAAACTCATGGACGACCTCAGAATCATAGATCTCTACATTCTGAGAATTTTGATTCATTGAAGAAGTACGTTATAAGTTTTGCGAGAGCTGCTGATTATGTTTACTTGACTAATCTTTAATCCTATAGAGGCCTATCTAGTGTTTCACAGCATTCACGCATGTTGCGCATCATAGGCCTAGTAGGTCTAAATAAACATTACATGCAGTCACCCAAACACCAGTCAGAAACCTTTTCTCAAAGATGCATCTCCAGTGACCAATCAAAAAACATTTCTGTCCCCCAACCCCCCCCACCAACATTTCACCAACCAGTCCTAGACATATGTGTCTGTGGAAAGTTGGGTGTGAAAATGCTGTCCATCCCTCTCTTTGTTCAGCGTGAGGGGCAGTCTTGCCAAACATCTGGCTTTGTAGGCTTGTCTTATGCAGGCTGTGAAGGTTGTAGTGAAAACTCTCCCTTTGTCAAGCTTTACCTGTCTGCGTGTTTCGCGGGTCAGAGGGTGCGTTTAGAGTGACCATGTATTTGTACGTCTAAATTATATCGTTAAAAAAATCTACTCTCAGATGACGAAAGCGTGCGTTTGAGCAGAGAATGCTTTTGTATGGCCTGCGTTTAAGCGGAGACTACTGTACTCATGTTCCTTTGCATAATAATTTTTTTTGTTTTGCATTCGTTGATATGCTTTGATTTGATCATTTTTAACTGTCCTGAAATTACTTGGATTAAAAATGTACCATAACTGGGCCATTCCTCCAACTCTTCTTGTTCTGCTTTTTGACCTGTACTCTCCCAGCTCTCAGAGAAGGAGTTAACTCTTCTTTGACGTATCGCTATTCTATTGGCAACTTACAGGGAACATATATATATATATATATATAGGAAATTTGAACAGAGTCCAAGGTTTGTTTCATTATTTCCATTCTATTGCTTTTGTAAAATGGATGAACATCAAAAATATAATTAAGTTTCCTTTCCAATGATACATAACTGCCTCTACAATGTTTGCTACACCATCTGTAAAAACTGTTTTATTTACCATACCATCTAAAACAATTCACGGAGTTACAAATGTGAGGCACCGTGGTGGAATCAGGCTCTCGTCAAATTTTGGGCATGTAGAGTAATTGGTATCATTTTAAAGCGTGTTCACTTGTCTTTATTTGGTTGAAATAGATATCCATTTATCTTGAAAACAAGTCGAGATATTTGTGAATTAAGGAGGTGGGGGTCACCTCTTTTCAGAGGTAAAATTGGTGAGAAAATGGCCGCCAGAGATTAGTTATTTCCTTAGCTTAAGAGTCCTTGGTAACTGAAAATTTACATTTTTTGTGCCTTTAATCAACGTTTTTCAGAAAAATTAACCCAGAAATGAGTTTTTTAATGGGATTGAAAAGTGTTGAGCCAAAAAAACAAAAATTCGATAAAAAGTTTAAAAACCTACGGAAAAATGCAAGTTTCTTCCCTTTGATTACTTTGACGAGAGCCTGATTCCACCACGCTGCTTCACAAATGGTTTCAACTGCCAAAAAAGATGTACGTCCTGAATGAGTAAGATAAACCAGGCTGCAGTTTAGTTCATCCAATTACTGTAGCTGTCATTTTATACTGCAAATTAGATTTTCTATTATATGTGAGGCAGCGTGGTGGAATCAGGCTCTCGTTAAAACAATCAAAGTGAAGAAACTTGCATTTTTCCGCAGGTTTTGTGAATTTTTATGAAATTTTTGTTTTTCGGCTCAACACCTTTCATGCCCATTAAAGAATTCATTTCTGTGAGGATTTTTCTGAAAAACGTTGATTAAATGCACAAAAATTGTAAATTTTCACTTACCACGGACTCTTAAGCTAAGGAAATAACTAATCTTTGGCGGCCATTTACTCACTAATTTTACCTCTGAAAACAGGTGACCCCCATTTTCTTCATTCCCAAATATCTCGACTTGTATTCAAGATAAAAGGATATTTTTTTCAACCAAATAAAGACAAGTGAACAAGCTTTAACACCACGCTGCCTCACATATATATTCCATCCATGTGTGTTTATTGGTCAGGGCTCTCTAGATTCAAGTTATGACACGCAGATTGGAGAAAGAAAGGACCAGAGAGGCAGACAGAAGGAGGTAGACAGTACGCCAGAGAAAATCGGAATATAATTTAATATATGTATATTTTTTAATGTTTTTTTGGTTTTCACAAAGTGCATTCATTTCTCAGGTAATATGTATAACATTTCAATTTTCATTTCTATACATCATGTGTATATATATATATTTGTAGTGTATTTTTTGTGCTTTGTACTGCTTTATTTCTTATACATTGAATGACTTTTGTTTAATAAAACTATTGTCTACCACAAACAGCCAATTTTCTTTCACTTTTTTTTTTTTTAGTAAAGTGTTTTACGGCGCTCGCAACTGCATAAGGTCATATGAGCATGCAGGACACACCTTATATTTTCAGTTGGTAGGAAATTTGAAATTTTGCACGGGTGGCGGCCGAAGCCTACTCTTATCGATTTTAGACCACCAAGGGATCTTGCAACTTGCACACGGGCCCTCCGAGATTTTTCGCCCTTGTCAGAGAAGGCTATGTGTAGATCTTTCCTACCCCAGAAGATCAGGGGTGTGGCAGAAAGACAGCGGTAAGGAGGAGCCAAGGAGTAGCAGTAGAAAGTCTGCAGAAAGAGTCAGGAGCCCAGAGGAGGGGGCAAAGGAGGTGACGGGGTGGGGGCAGAAAGTGGAAATGGAAAGCAGACAACAGAACATTGCTAGAGAGCATGAAAGGAGACAATTTTAGAGAAGAAAATTTTTTTCGGTCGCTACCCGGATTCGAACCCGGGACCTTTGAATGAGAGGCCAACACCTTAACCTCTAGGCCATGAGAGCACCCCCCCCCCCCCCTTCTTTTACTTTGAGTGGAAAACATGATGGTATGAATGCAAAATACAGTACATCACGGATAGGTCTAATGCAGAAGACTCGAAATCTAGCATCCGACGAACTGCGCCTGAGGTCCCATTTTATTTTTCTTCTTTATCTTTGTAAGATATTCCTCGAACTCGAACTACAGATCCCTCGAACTCCCGAGGCCCGTCCCGATGAATTCGAGCTATCCGTGTTATATTGTATTATGGTTCTGGTTCATGGGGAGTATGGTCTTTCTTCCAACACCAAACAAAGCCAACGTAGCTGTTATAGTAACCCTATACCGTACGTCGTGTTTTACAATCGTATCCTTACGGTGTGGGGAACTCCGTGCCACCACTTTCCAAAGAGAGAATTTACTTGTTAATCCGATCCGTACGCTTTGCATGGTAGTCTGGCAAAATGATTTTTGGAGACATACTGAAAGTTCCAAAGAGATCTTTGCACTAGAAGTATTCTAAAATGTGATGAATACAACCCTGGGGGTACAAAATGACCCCAGGGCGTACAGAAAGGGTTAAAGAGGCAACAACAGATCTTGGGAATCTCAAACCATTTTTCTATCCCAATGTTTTCTATCCCTGGCCTGAAGTTAACGTCCCCATCACAACACCAGCAAAATGAGTACTCCATTTGACTGGGCTGTGGGTGGATGGCGGGTGGTCTGGTGTAGTTTGCTCCTTGTTTCCTATTAAAAACCCTCCACACTGTTTAGTAGAACGGGTAGAACCAAGGAGATTAAAAGTTCTAAACTCCCTGGGTAGAACAGAGATTTCCAGCAAGACAAACTACATACATGCGCAAAGATGTCTTATGTCTCTCTTTGGGGCATCCTCTTATCTTAGTAGAGCTCAAACAATTTTCTTTCTGTTATTCTTTATATCAATATGTTTTTGTAAACACCTCACCACTGTATTCTAGTATAATCTTTATAGGCTTATTACAAGTATTTAACAGAAGAAAGCGCTTGCTGGACCTAGAGTAACTGTCCCCGCAGTTTTATGCACAAAAAAATCTGATGTCTAAAGACTATATTATTATTATTATTATTATTATTATTATTATTATTATTATTATTATTATTATTATTATTATTACTATTATTATTATTATCATAATTTTATTATCATTATAATTATTATTATTATTATTATTACTATTATTATGATTATTTTGATTATTATTATGATTATTGTTATTATTATTATTGTTATTATTATTACTATGATTATGATTATGATTATTATTATGATTATTATTATTATAGGGTTATTACAAGTATTTAACAGAAAAAAGCGCTTGCTGGACCTATAGTAACTGTCCCCGCGCGCTTTTATGAGAAAAAAAATCGGAAATTATGCAAACTGAACCCAAAAATGTGAAATTATGCGATTCTGTTAATTTTAACAAAGAATGATATAGGAAAATAATCAGAAATTATGCAAACACTGATCAAATTTTGCTAAATTATGCGGGGTGCATAAAATCCCGGGGACAGTTGTAAGGGGCTTCATTGAGCGAAAAGCACACACACACACACTACATAATATTATGCTTATATTGTACAATTCCACCCCATCCCCCTTCTCTCTCTCTCTCTCTCTCTCTCTCTCTCTCTCTCTCTCTCTCTCTCTCTCTCTCTATCTATCTATCTATCTATCTCCCTCCCCCCCTCTCCCCATAAACAACAGACTCACGAAATAGTAGTTTCACAAACAGCATTCCTTGTCTACGGCCATACCACGTTGAACCTACCGGTTCTCGTCCGATCACCGAAGTCAAGCAACGTCGGGCGTGGTTAGTACTTAGATGGGTGACCGCTTGGGAACACCACGTGCTGTAGGCGAATTTATTTTTATTTATTTTTTTTACAATAAAATATAAATTTGAATTATTCATAACGAAAATACATGGAAATAAGTCTTGCTGAAAACCAAAGTCAACAGTCTATACACCTAGTAACAGATTGTGTATTTCCAAAACGAGTCGTCAAAAGCATGGCAACGTTTTCACGGCCCGGGTATAAGAATAAATAGCAACAAGCACTTGAGCTCAACTACGCCACAATATTCTAATTTTGGATAGGCCTACTTTTATACTCAGCCTCTTGTGCAGGCCCACACAATACAATGTCAGGCGTTATATTCAGATGAAATTGTCAATCTTGTTTTTCCTTTCACATCTGTACCTTGTTTGTTGTGACTAGACTTGAAAAATCTGATGTCTAAAGACTAGATGATTATTATTATTATTATTATCATTATTATTATTATTATTATTATTATTATTATTATTATTATTATTATTATTATTATCATAGGCCTATTACAAGTATTTAACAGAAGAAAGTGCTTGCTGGACCTTTAGTAACTGTCCCCGCGCGGTTTTATGAGAAAAAAAATCTGAAATTATGCAAACTGAGCCCAAAAATGTGAAATTATGCAAACTGTGAAATTATGCAAACTGAGCCCAAAAATGTGAAATTATGCGATTCTGTTAATTTTAACAAAGAATGATAAAGGAAAATAATCAGAAATTATGCAAACACTGATCAAATTTTGCTAAATTATGCGGGGTGCATAAAATCCCGGGGACAATTGTAAGGGGCTTCATTGAGCGAAAAGCACACACACACACACTACATAATATTGTGTATATATGTACAATTTCACCCCATCCCCCTTCTCTCTCTCTCTCTCTCTCTCTCTCTCTCTCTCTCTCTCTCTCTCTCTCTCTCTCTCTCTCTCTCCCCCCCCCCTATAAACAACAGACTCACGAAATAGTAGTTTCACAAACAGTAACAGCATTCCTTGTCTACGACCATACCACGTTGAACCTACCGGTTCTCGTCCGATCACCGAAGTCAAGCAACGTCGGGCGTGGTTAGTACTTAGATGGGTGACCGCTTGGGAACACCACGTGCTGTAGGCGAATTTATTTTTTTAAAATAATTTTTACAATAAAATATAAATTTGAATTATTCATAACGAAAATACATGGAAATAAGTCTTGCTGAAAACCAAAATCAACAGTCTATAGATCTAGTAACAGATTGTGTATTTCCAAAACGAGTCGTCAAAAGCATGGCAACGCTTTCACGGCCCGGATATAAGAATAAATAGCAACAAGCACTTTAGCTCAACTACGCCACAATATTCTAATTTTGGATAGGCCTACTTTTATACTCAGCCTCTTGTGCAGGCCCACAAAATACAATGCCAGGTGTTATATTCAGATGAAATTGTCAATCTTGTTTTTCCTTTCAGATCTGTATACCTTGTTTGTTGTGACTAGACTTGAAAAATCTGATGTCTAAAGACTTTATTATCATTATTATTATTATTATTATTATTATTATTATTATCATTATTATTAATTATCATTAATATTATCATTATTATTGCTATTATTATTATTATTATTATTATTATTATTATTACTATTATTATTATTATTATTATTATTATTATTATTATTATTATTATTATTATTATTATAGGCTTATTACAAGTATTTAACAGAAGAAAGCGCTTGCTGGACCTATAGTAACTTTCCCCGCGCGCTTTTATTTTATGAGAAAAAAAATATGAAATTATGCAAACAGCCCAAAAATGTGAAATTATGCGATTCTGTTAATTTTAACAAAGAATGATAAAGGAAAATAATCAGAAATTATGCAAACACTGATCAAATTTTGCTAAATTATGCGGGGTGCATAAAATCCCGGGGACAGTTGTAAGGGGCTTCATTGAGCGAAAAGCTCACACACACACACTACATAATATTATGTATATATGTACAATTCCACCCCATCCCCCTTCTCTCTCTCTCTCTCTCTCTCTCTGTCTCTCTCTCTCTCTCTCCCTCTCTCTCTCTCTCCATGGGGCTCTCGTGGCCTAGAGGTTAAGGTGTTGGCCTCTCATTCAAAGGTCCCGGGTTCGAATCCGGGTAGCGACCAAAAAATTTTCTTCTCTAAAATTGTCTCCTTTCACAACCTTTCCTGATCTCTAACAGTGTTCTGTTGTCTTCTTTCATTTCCACTTTCTGCCCCCACCCCCTCACCTCCTTTGCTCCCTCCTCTGGGCTCCTGACTCTTTCTGCAGCCTTTCTACTGCTACTCCTTGGCTCCTCCTAACTGCTGTCTTTCTGCCACACCCCTGATCTTCTGGTAGGAAAGATCTACACCTAGCCTTCTCGGACAAGGGCGAAAAATCTCGGAGGGCCCGTGTGCAAGTTGCGCACGTTAAAGATCCCTTGGTGGTCTAAAATCGATAAGAGTAGGCTTCGGCCGCCACCCGGGCAAAATTCAAAATTTCCTACCAACGAAAAAGTATTAGGTGTGTCCCGCGCGCTCATATGACCTTATGCAGTTGCGAGCGCCGTAAAACCCTATACTAAACAAAAGTGT
>NW_004798467.1:97770-103923 GCF_000002075.1 Aplysia californica | reverse complement strand
AGGAAAATAATCAGAAATTATGCAAACACTGATCAAATTTTGCTAAATTATGCGGGGTGCATAAAATCCCGGGGACAGTTGTAAGGGGCTTCATTGAGCGAAAAGCACACACACACACACACACTACATAATATTATGCTCTTATATATGTACAATTCCACCCCATCCCCCTTCTGTCTCTCTCTCTCTCTCCATAAACAACAGATTCACGAAATAATAGTTTCACAAACAGCTTTCCTTGTCTACGGCCATACCACGTTGAACCTACCGGTTCTCGTCCGATCACCGAAGTCAAGCAACGTCGGGCGTGGTTAGTACTTAGATGGGTGACCGCTTGGGAACACCACGTGCTGTAGGCGAATTTTTTGTTTTCTGGTTGTTGTTTTTTTACGAAAATTAAATTTGAATGATTAATTATTGATAAGCAAAAACACTGCAAGAGATTAATTCGCCATCTTAGACCTACAATTACAGATTTCTGTATGACATTTTTGGCCGTTTTGAGTTACTACTACCAGGATGTAGAGAAAAAATTATAATGTTCCATCTGTTCTATCAAAATCGTAGGGTTATTAATTGGGAGTCGTTATCAACATATTTCAAAGAATTGCATTAAAAAAAGCTTTGAGATTGAGATGTGAATCTCAACAAATTGAATTAACGTCCAATCTCTCAAAAGTAGGCAGTGGGCCGGTAGAGCTTTGCAGTTCTAGTCTACTATAACTATAATAGTATAATCCAAGAGGGTAGCGATTGTAGCAAATAGCGCTCCCTCCTACCACAAGCCAATCTATTTTTAGAGCTGGGCGAGGAATCGATTCAGAAACCGATTCCCACGATTAATGCTACAGAAGAAAAGTTCCGGCTCCTTTTTACGTAAACCAGCGGTTATCAGTTGCTTTGCTTTGATCACTAAAATCTTCTCCTCTTTCTTAGAATTTCTTTTTGAAAAGTAAAAGTTGATGCTTCGTAGTGTTCCGAAATCAAGGTTATCCTAAATCCTGAAGATGTTCGGAGCCAACCAGGTAACCACCGGGAAAAAATCACGTCATTAGAAAGTAAGTATTTGGGTTCGGAGTCGAGTCCTACGATTCCTAGCTTTCAATAATCATGAACCTAGCCGTCCAGCACTACTGTTTATCCCATATTTTGGCATCATTTTGGGATTCCCACTTCGCTCTCGTCAACAATCTCTCCTTCCACCTCGCCTTTACTTGGGTCTGATTATTTTTTCGTGTCGAAAAATATTCGCTTATATTATTTACTAGGAACGACCTTGTTTTAAAAAAATAAAAAATCCTAAGTACGCGACATTTCACTTGAAAACCAAGCCGAGTCCTTTCCTAAGTGAAAGTGTTAAAATGTTGAAGAGACAGAATAGACTGTGAGTGTATGTCAATGTGTCTGTCAGTGTGGTGTGAGTGTGTGTGTGTGTGCGTGTGTGTGTGTGTGTGTGAGAGAGAGAGAGAGAGAGAGAGAGAGAGAGAGAGAGAGAGAGAAAGAGAGAGAGAGCGAGAGAGAGAGAGAGAGCACATGCCACAGAGACACTGTGCGGGAGTATGCCTGTACGTGTGATTGAGTTACGCATGGTAGTCATAGTCATAGTGACTCATAGTGCGCTCAAAAATTCGTGGCGCAACTTCCCCAAATATCTCTTTTACGAGTGACTCAGTGTCACCCATACTTTGCACAGCAGTTTGCATCAATTTGTCTTAACTTAATATAATCATATTTTCCCACAGCAATTGAGGCTACATTAAAAAACGTTTCTTCATAAATTTATATAAAATACTGCAAATTTCATTCGCGCGGAAAATGTAATAGTTCACAGAACCCCTCGCTTCTCACACACATTTTGCATACGCATTTGGCCTACGTCACAGCTCACCAATGACACTCTTTAGTGGCAATCTTTGTTACAAGAAATAGCCTACATAAGAGCGACATTCCTACAAAGGGAAAGCAATCTTTTTTTTTTTTGGCTTCTGTTTTCCGTTTTAGAAATAAAGATTTTATTTATTTTTGCGGAGCTGGTCAGATCTGAGAACGTTGTCGTGGTAAAGTTTAGATCTATGATGGACTAGTCGCCACAACATGAGACCAGACGGGACTATTTTCAAGAAATCAGGGGGGGCAGCCCCTTCCTCACCCCCTCTCTCTCTCTCTCTCTCTCTCTCACACACATACACACACACACACACACACACACACACACACCCCCCCACACACACACACATACACACCTCCCCAGACAAAACTACAACCACCAAAACGTCATGTTTAATGGGACAAGTACTTTGGCTCTCAGTCAGGTGCTTAACTCTTGGCAGGACAAAGTTCGATCTACCTTTTTTTCTTTCTCACTCTGTCTTGCTTCTTGTGTGGAAAAAGCATTCTCTTTTACCCAGAAATGATTTTTTTGTCTTCTTCTCTATCATTACTCTATGCATTCTCTTGCTAGACCTCAGATTTCAGGGGTAGTCGACTGCTGGTTCTTCAGTTCTTCAATCTGCAGTGAATGAAATTGATTTTTACTTATGCGACCGTTTTTCCAACTTCGAAGAGCCCCTTGCCTTCTCAGACAGCCACATTCCGATTTTGAAGGTACCGTGCATATATTACTATTATTGTATTCTATTTGTTTTTACACAAGTGTACAACGACTAGAACATTTTCAGGTTTGGCAGGGACTCACTTAGAATTTTGCCCGCGTGGCTGTCAAAGCCTACTCTTATTGATTTAAGGAAGCACACAGGACCTCCGACATTTTTTCCCCTTTATCCGAGAAGGCTATGATCAGTTGTTTGTTTTTACTGTTTTTGTAAGTGTTTTACGGCGCTCGCAACTGCATAAGGTCATATGAGCACGCGGTCTATGATCAGTGCTGTGGCTGAAAGTTGAAAGACAGTTGTAAGAAGGTGTCAGAAGTAGCAGTAGAAAGAGACTGGAGTATAGGAGAGAGGAGCCCAGATGAGGAGGGGGGGGGCATTACGTGGAGATGATAGCAGATGACAGAATAGGACTAGAGGACAAGAAAGGAGGTGAGAGGAGAACATTTTAGAGGAAGTTTTTTAGTCACAGTCACAGTCAGGTTTTGAACATTGAACCTACCGTACAAAGAATGAGAGGAGAACATCATGACACCTCTAGACCAACAGAGCCCCAATGATTTTTTTACGTAAGTTTTCTTTTCTTGAAAGAAGCATGGAAAACATATTGTTACCAAACCTTGTTTCAAAATGTTCGCAGTTCCATATATTACAAGCGCAAAATAATATGACAAACAAACAAGCAACAATACCACAAACAACACAATAATACAACCAACAAACAAAGAATCATACCACACAAGCTGACAGTTGTATTCCCATTCTTTATTACGATTGCAGAAGGAGAATAGAACAAGTTAACAATCTCACTTCCCAAAACTCAAAATACAATCCAATCTTGCTCCAACAATTTCCTGCGGCCAGTTGCTCAAGGCGTATCTCTACCGTTTTTTCATGAATATGTACAAATATAATGACCACTGAAGTTAACTGAATCTACAAACAGAATTAAAAGTCCCACATAAGCTGGTAGCAAGACGTTCGCGCCCCCCCCCCCACCCAACCCTCTCTCTCTCTCTCCCCCCCTCCCCCAGACACCACAGGGTAACAGAGGTGGGGAAAGCAAAGTACGTGGTCAGTATTGCATACAGACGAACCTCAAAGGCCACCAAAAATGACATACGTCTGTAAGCAATACTGCCCGCGAGTAGATAAACTGCTATCATAAATACCTAACAAAAAGAAGATATCATGAGAAGTAGAGCAATCTGTATATTAGAATGTTCAGCTTGACCTCAAGTCAAGAGGCAGAACGGTTGTCCCTGGGCTAAAATAAAAGCCAGTAACTGATTTTAAATGAATTAAATATAATAACCCTTTCTGTAGTTCCAGATGAGAGGCATGACTTGACCTATACCTATGTCCAATGTCTTGAAACACCGACAAAACATTTTTTCTCTGACCAATTATATGCACCCACTTTTCCTGCCAAACCAATGAGTGTGGAAATGTTTCAGTGCTTCCGCTCCCTCGCTCTTGGTTCCTCGACGACTCCCACAAACTTTGACATGATCAACATTTTCCCATCAGCCAACAGTCTCCCCACGGACAAACAGTGTCCCCACGGACCAACAGTCTCCCCACGGACCAAAAGTCTCCCCATGGACCAACAGCTCTCACTGAGAGCAAGTATAATCAATGTGTCACGGTGGGACCAGGCACTAATCAATTTTTGGGCATATATACATTCGCTGGCTGGGTGCAAGAACCCTACAAGTGCCAGTTTGCAAATTGGCACTTGTAGGGTTCTTGCACCCAGCCAGCGATTATGGAGTTGTTGGTATTTTCTTAAAGTTTGTTCATCTGTCTTGCTTTCCGATGAAAAAAATGCCCCATCTATCATTTTAAAAAGTTGAGATATTTGTGCTTGAAGGAGGTGAGGGTTGCCTGGTGTCAGAGGTAAAATAAACGAGAATATGACGCCAAAGTTTGCTGAATTCCAAAGCTTAAGTTCTTGCAAACTGAAAATTTACATTTTTTAAATCAATATTTTCTTAGTAAAATCCTAACAGAAATTCGTTTTTCAATGGACATTAAAGGTGTTGAGACACCCTCCCTCCAAAATTAATTTACAAAATTGGACAACAATTTCCCACCAGGCTGAAAAATGTTGGTATCTTCCACTGCAATATTTTGACGAGAGCCTGATGTCACGGCAGTGGCACATAAATATCTGTTACAGTACATATGTCTATACCAAAAAAAATTTATTAAAAAAAAAAAAAAAAGCCTGCACCGCGGTCATGGAAAAAAGAATTATAAATAAATGAGTTTGTCGAGAAAACAACAGGAAAATTTCGACACAAAAAACAAGCATCTAAAAAGATTCAACATGGTTAAGTTTACTTTCCTGTCTCACTATCAGTGGATGTTTCTTCTAAAAACTTGGGAGACCAAAATTGACTTCTGGTTTGTTCTAGTAAAGAGTTTTTTTTACGGCACTTGCAAACAGACAGGTCATATCAGAGCCCAAGATGAGAGGCGTTACTAGAGTGTAACATACAGAGAAAAGGAGAGATAAGGACCATAGATGTTTGATAGGTAAGAAGAAAGAGAGATAAGGACCATAGATGTTTGATAGGTAAGAAGAAAGAGAGATAAGGACCATAGATATTTAATAGCAAAGAAGGAGCAAACTACTTCAGGGCACCCATCAACCACCCACAAAATCAATTTCCACATCGTGTTAAAAAATGCCCCTGCCTGTGTTCCCCCGATCCCATCCACCCGGTCACACGCAGTGTCACCCGGTCACACCCGGTCACACGGTGTACTCTCTGCCTCTGTACTCCCGGCTCTTCGTCTCCCCGCCCCCCTCCAGCTTGGACAGCAACAGTTCGGCGCCCTTGAAGGACATCTTGCTCAACGACTTCCGCACGGGCTGAAGGTTTTCCTGAACGCGCTCCGTGATCGTCGAGCAGCCCACCTCCAGGAGACTGCAACGACAATAAACAGGAAATGTTACAAAAAGAACAAATATTACAATAGCATCAAATGTTACAATAAGATCAAATGTTACAATAGCATCAAATATTACTATAACATCAAGTATTACCATCAAATATTACTATAACATCAAGTATAACCATCAAATATTACTATAACATCAAATGTAACAGGAATTATTACAACATCAAATATTACAACAACAGCAAATGTTACAAAAAGAACGAATGTGAGGCGTGCTGACAAAATGAGTTTACAAATGGAGATATTGACCAAAATCGACAGTAGGGTCAAATTTGTAGATTTTCTATTAATGATGCCATATTCTGTAAGTTTTTTTTTTTTAATTTTTTTTTTTAACCAGACATCTTTCTTGTTGTATACTGAGAACACAAAACGCTGCACCCATTACTCCCTGCTCTTGCCTGTCAGGTCAGCAGCCTTGACCTTTTCTCAAACTTCATCTCCACTAAGACGACACTGAGAGGGTGAACAGCTATCAAAACTCCTCAAAATGACCAATGTCCTAGAATTCCTTTCGGGGACTCAAACCAGGCCCCTCCACAAAACAATAGCATGACACCAAATGGTCAAATGG
>NW_004798467.1:82529-97670 GCF_000002075.1 Aplysia californica | reverse complement strand
TCAAATGGACGCTCACTTTTAACCCCCCCCCCCCCCCCCCCACCTTTTTGAGCAACATTTCTTAACCAAAGAAAATCCGTCAGTCCCACAGATTTATTTTTAACCCTATCCGTACGCCTAGGTTCATTTTGTATCCCCGGTGTTGTATTCTCCACATTTTAGAATACTTCTAGTGCGAAGATCTCTCTGAAACTTTCAGTATTTCTCAAAAAAATCATTTTGACAGACTACTATGCAAAGCGTACGGATAGGATTAATGAGTAAATTTCCTTTACGGAAAGTGGTGGCGCAGAGTTCCCCACATTGTATGGATACGATAGTAAAACACGATGTACGGATAGGGTTAAGTGGAGTCTACTGTATAACATGGCGTCGATGGTCTAATGATCAGGCTCTCAGACTCTTAACCATAAGGTTGTGGGTTCAAACCCCATCAGGCACCCGACCTGTCCTTGGGAAAAGCACTTTACCAAATTTTCCTCTCTGCACCCAGTGAGCACTCATCATCCCCCCCACCTCCTTCCCCCCACTCACCTGACGAGGACAAAGCAGCCCCTGTTACTTGCGGCCCAGCTTTTGATGGTGGACTTGGGCAGGCTCTCTAGCAGCACGGCAGAGAACAGAACTGGGGAACACACCACGCACGAAAAGAGAACAGTTAAACCCTGGCATGAGGAAGCAATTTATCACACACTCACACAAAAACAAGTTTCGCTTTAGTAAAATTTGTGTACTTTGACGGCTCTTGCAACTAAAATAGGCCCCATAAGTTGAGAAGATTACAGGTGATACTAGAAAGTAACGTACAAAGAAAAGAAGGAGAAGAGATAAGGATGATAAATGTTTGATAGGAAAGAAGGAGCACACCACATCAAAGCACACGCCAAAATGCCATCAAATCAATCTGAAAACTGCTTAAAACAGAATTCACATATATAAATATATATATATATAATACTGAGAATATAGCTACGATATAAACCATCACTGGTCACTGCATTCACACACCAAACAACCACGGCAGGAAATGACATCACCAGACTTACTGCCTTCGCCGGCTTCCATCCGGATCCTGTCGTTGGCGATGATTTTCTTCAAGGCCATGTGGCAGGCGGTGTGCTCCACCATCGCTATGGCTCCGTCTGCGCCGCTTGCTGGCTGGGCCACAAAGTCTGCGATGGATCGCATGGCTGGGACGACGTCACCTGGATGGGGGGGGGGGGGGGGGGGGGGGGGGGGGGAAAAAAACCCAAAAAAAAAAATCCTTTGAAAAAACCCCGGGTTTTTGTGGGGGTTTTTTTTTTTTTAAACCCGGGGCCCCCCTCCAAAATTTTTTTAAAAAGGGGGGAATTTTTTGTTTGACCCAAAAAAAAAAATTTAAAGAAGGAAGAAGTTGCAGAAATGGATGATCTAACCCTTTTTTTTTTTATTCCCCTCAGGGTGGGGGAGGAGGTCCAGAACAACATCCTTGTCAATACACGCTGGCTTTTTGGGGGGTTTTTTTTTTGTATAATCATGGGTCTCAGTTCAGAATTATTTTAGAAATGGGGGAACTTTCTGTGTGATCGCAACAGAAGACCATTTTTGGCCAAATTTTAGCTGACATCATATTTTGTGAACAGTCCCTTCCCTTACATACTATTTATATACATTGTATCGTGTAAAGCGCATAGAGCCTGCTGTTGAGCGGGGATATGCGCTATACAAATGCTATCTATTATTATTATTATTATTATCGCCGTTTCTCTGCTATTTTTCCCTCTTTGTTGTGTTTTAATTTGCTGGGTGTTAATTTTTTTCTTGTTGTTGTTCAGATGTGTTTTCTATTTTTTCGTGTTTATATCAGCAGAATGTCATTTAACGTGATGCTGTTCCTACCATTTTTGTAAAAAATATAAATGTGTTATGTAAGAGCGTGTCACCACCAAAACCGAATACACGTAACTGACACTTGCAGGCCTCTGGTATGTGTGAGATCCCATAATTTACATAATATCCTGTAGACCTATTTTTTCATGAATTATACACGTTTAGAGTTAAAAAGACCAATCTTCGGATAGGTTGACACACATCCTGTTAATTTTTGGAGCTGGTTATGTGCTGTTCTAATTTTGATTTCATCCTGTTGTGAAACCTTTCTTTTTCATGTCTTTACACTCTGGCTACAAATAATATTCTGGATGCTTAAAAAGAGCACAAGAAATTCTGGTGCTTTAGATTAAGTTACCTCTATCAACATATTGCTATACATTGTATCTATACATCGGCACGGAGAGTTGAAAGGTTGAAAATTATTGACAACTTTTGGAGAAAAAAAAATGGAAATAAATGCAGATGGTAGATAAAAGAGGTTAAGCCACAACAAAAAAAATCGAAAAAATTTCCAAACTGGCGGAAAAATGCCTATTTCTCAGATTTCGTTATTTTGACGAGTGCCTGATTTCATCATGCTGCCTCACATATTATGTACCTGACCGTATAAGGAGAGAGTACGTAGAAGGAGAGAGTACGTATAAGGAGAGAGTACGTAGAAGGAGAAAGTACGTATAAGGAGAGAGTACGTATAAGGAGAGAGTACGTAACTAAGAGTGCCACACAAAGACTCTGTCTCTACCTGAAGTATAGTTGATGTAGCCTAAGATCATCAAACTCCCTCCCTCTCTCTTTCTCTCTACCTGAAGTATAGTTGATGTAGCCTAAGATCATCAAACTCTCTCCCTCCCTCCCTCTCTCTTTCTCTCTACCTGAAGTATAGTTGATGTAGCCTAAGATCATCAAACTCTCTCCCTCCCTCCCTCTCTCTTTCTCTCTACCTGAAGCGTAGTTGATGATGTCTACAATATTCAACAAACACATACACCCCCACCCCCCCCCCCCCACTTTCTCTCTTTTTCCGTCCCTGTGTCTCCCTACCTGAAGCGTAGTTGATGATATCCTTCACCAGGAGCGCCATGTTGCTGTTTTTCATCATATCTCCGACGTTCTCGGCCAGGTACTTGAGCAGGTGCTGAGACACGTGGCCACGGAGTTCTTTACCCCTCGTCACGCGGTCTTTCTTACTGTGGACAACAACAACGATGATGCAACAGTTAGTTTGGTATTCGTAAGAGTTTTACGGCACTTGCAACACAATAAGGCCACAGAAGTGCCGGAGATTAGAGGTGTTACAAAGAGAGTTACAAACACACCAAAAAACCAAAAAAAGGAAAGAAACTGGTGATAGATGTTTGATAGGAAAGAAGAAGCAAACCACACTAGAGCACCCGCCAACCACCCACTTTTACTGTGGGAAAACAGCAATGAGGCACCAAGGAACATAATCTTTTTTTAAAAAGTTGAAACGTGGGTGTATTGACGCCCCTATCAATATGATAGCACAAGGAGCACGAGGCAGGGGTAGGCCACGGGAAACATGGAGGAGATGCGTGGAAAGGGACATGAGAGAGATGAAGCTCACTTGGAACGAGCTTGGAAGGACGGTTCAGGACAGAGATAAATGTAGGAGCTTGAATGTGGCCTATACCCTGCCAGGGGTGAAAGGCATTGATGATGATGATCAATATGATTTAGATCATTTAGGAGGCGGGCTTCCGACCTTGCCTGTCAGGGCCGACCAGGACAGAGAGGGATACGACGTCCCAGAAGAAAGACTGAGACACTCGATACAAATGTTCCCCTACTCGGCAATCGACATGGCCAAATTAAACCTGGCAAAGGACAAAGAGAGCAGCAGTGCCAACTTTCACTGCTGCAAATAAGACCATAAAAAAATAAAACAAACAAACAAAAGAACGCACTTCCCTTCAGCACAACGAGCGCTCACCTGGTGGGGTTGTCATCTCCCTGCTGCAGTACCTTCACCACATCCGGGTGGCAGTGGACGCGGTCCCGCGGGTTCAGCAGGTACACCAGAACCTTCCGCCCGTGCTGGTTCTGTGCGACGTCACCCAGCGACTTGACCAGCTCCTGAGGGGGGGTGGGGTGGGGTGGAACCAAGGTCACAGAAATTGTTGCTTTTTTTTGTTGTAGAGGTTTTACGGCAAAATCTCGGCTATTTCAGAAATTTATCCGGATTTCCCGATTTATCTGACCAAAAAATCAGCACCTCCAAATATGACCAAAGTTCAGCCACAAAGCTGCAAACTTTTCAACCCCTCCCCAAAAAAACCAACAACCCAGACTCTATCCACAAGGAGGGTTAAGTATACCCCCTTCCAAACTCTTCACACACATTTTCTCTGCATTCAATTCATGCGCACTTAACTACGGCAAGAGACAAAATTAAAATAAACTTATACATGGGCTTCATCCTCATTATTATTCGCAAACCCAGTATTGAAAGTTCATAACTTTTCATCAGCATCAGCAAATCTAAGAGGAGCAGTCCTAGAAAACAAAGAACAGGCCTACGTTATTTTCTCAAACAAAAACAGGCTTCTTTACTCTCAAAGTCGTACTTTTTCCACACTGCATGACCCTAGTGCAGACCTGCCACTCTATGAAACCTCAAAATCAGGATCTCATGGAGAAAAAATCGGGATGAGTGGCAGGTCTGCCTAGTGCTTCCTTGTCGTATCTCCATTTTTAGTAACAGTAACATTCAAAACAGTTCATAACAAAGAGTGAGCTTAAGAAGAAGTCACATTTTCACGGTTAAAAAAACCCACAAAAAAACAACGGAGATACAACAAGAAAGCACCGAGGGAGGTCGCGACTGGCTGGCAGCCCAGCATGCCGTTGTGTGCCATCTACTCACGTCGAGAATAACTTTCTGCACCAGCACGGTGTCGTCCACGCAGTCGAAGATGGCCAGCAGCAGGAGATGTCCGTGTTCCTCCTGGCAAATCTTCACCACGTGGCCCTTCAGGCTCTTCACGATCGACTTCCGATCCTTGACCGACCCCGACCAGACGCAGTGCATGGCGACCCGCGTCCCGTCGCGCGTGTGGAGGAGGTGGGGAAGACTTTCCCTCAGACCCTCAATCATTTCCTGAATAGGAAAACGTTTTAAAAATCAATCCAAAGGGAAAAAAAAAAATGACAGTCAAATTTCATTTTAAAAATTGTTTTAGTGGTTCCTTTTACAGCACTTGTAACACTAAGGTAATTTAAGTGCTGAAGATTAGAGGTGCCACAAGAGAGTAACAAACATAAAAAGGAAGGAGAGATCAGGACGATAGATGTTTTGACAGGAAAGAAGGAGCAAACCACACCAGAGCACCCTTTATTTAAATTGTATGATTTGTACTGAGGAAAAAAACGTGGAAATTGTCTAAGATGCTCATTGTCAGGGAGAAAGTGGTTATCTTACAGTGTTATTATGTTTAAAAAGGACAAAGGGGTGGGGGGTTGAGTGTGTGTGTGTGAGAAGTAGCCGTTTGTACAGGTGATCGTCTTATACAGGTGGCCGTTGGAGCAGGTGTAACTGTAGTGAACATTTGAATGTTTTGGACAATGTACCGAATTTGCACATTTTTCGAAATTAGCGAACCTAATCAAACTTTAATTTTCAAAATATTTGTTCATTTGTTCATTGTTATATGTTGTTATCTAAACCTCATGACAAAGATACTACATCACATTTCAGAGGGCGCACCTATTTTTCTTTGTTTGTTTGTTTTTGTAAAGTGTTTTACGGCGCTCGCAACTGCATAAGGTCATATGAGCGCACGGGACACACCTAATATTTTCAGTTGATAGGAAATTTTTGAATTTTGCCCGGGTGGCGGCCGAAGCCTACTCTTATCGATTTTAGACCACCAAGGGATCTTTAACGAGCGCAACTTGCACACGGGCCCTCCGAGATTTTTCGCCCTTGTCCGAGAAGGCTAGGTGTAGATCTTTCCTACCAGAAGATCAGGGGTGTGGCAGAAAGACAGCAGTAAGGAGGAGCCAAGGAGTAGCAGTAGAAAGGCTGCAGAAAGAATCAGGAGCCCAGAGGAAGGGGCAAAGGATTTGAGGGGGTGGTGCAGAAAAAGGAGACGAAAGCAGATGACAGGACATTGTTAGAGAGCAGGAAATGAGGTGAAAGGAGACAAATTTAGAGAAGAAAATTTTTCTGTCGCTACCCGGATTCGAACCCGGAACCTTTTGAATGAGAGGCCAACACCGTAACCTCTAGGCCACGAGAGCCCCCCCCCCCCCTTTTTTTTTCCTGAAATACTGCTACATTGGCTGGGACTGGGGTTAGGGAATGCACAAAAACAGCTGGGGCTGGAAGGATTATAAAAAACAGATGCTTTTACGCTCCCACCTACATAAGCTAAGATTTCGTGTAGGAGGCAGGCTTCCGACCCTGTCTGTCAGGGCCAGCTCTTTTCTTTGTTAATCAACAGCCAAACTTCAACTCGCTAAAGATAGAAAGTTAAAACAAAAAATGAACAGTAGAGCAAAATAATTCTGCGAAGCAAAGCGAACAACGTTACCTTTTTCGACTTGTCGTCGGCGTACAAAAAGAAGTCAAAGAAGACCTTGTGCACCAGGGAATGAATCAAGATTTCCCTGAGGAGCGCAGAAAGAAGAAAATTGACGATCAAACATAACACGATATTTATATTATTCATTTCACACAAATAAAAAATGTTACTCTTTTAGTTTCAGTTGCAGTAAGAGATTTATAGCACTAGCAAGACAAATAGGTATAAATGGTGAAGAGTAGAGGTGTTATGAGAGAGTAATGTGGAATGAAAGGAAGGAGGAGGAGAGATAAGGACAAAAGTTATTTGATAGGAAAGAAGGAGCAAACCACACCAAAGCACTGAAAAGAGTCGCAAATAAAAAAACATGAACGCAAACACAAACACACACTCATTGATACAAATAAAAATGTGCATGTTCATGTCATTTACAATAAGGCCCAGAAATAGTGCACATAAATAAGTGTACGTTCAAGTCATTTAGGATACCGCATGACAAGACAGAAATACAATTCAAGTTTTTTTTTAAACACAACCCCCCCCTCCTCCTCCTCCACCCCCCCCCAGAATTTATGAAAATTCTGATCAGGTTTCTCCAGCAGGCCAAAAAAAAATATTTAAAAATAATTTTAAAATCTAAAATTCGAAGAGCTCTGGCTTTGATCTGTGTACTTGTCAGGCTAGCTTACTTGTCCACGAGCGGCGCCAAGGCTTCCTTCATGCTGCGGATCACCATGTTCTTTTTCTCCGGCTGGTCCTGCATGATCTGCTCCAGGGACTGGTGGACTTGGTCCTGAGGGGAGGGGAAACAAAACAACAACATTCTCAGTTTTAGTTAGAATTTTACAGCACTTGCAACACAATAAGGTCATACAAGTGCCGAAGATTAGAGAGTTTAGTTTAGTTTTAGTAAGAGTTTTACGGCACTCGCAACTGCATAAGGTCATATGAGCGCCAGAAGATTAGAGGTGTTACATCAGAGTAACAAATACAAAAAAGGAGGAGGGGAGAAAAGGACGATAGTTGTTCAATAGGAAAGAAGGAGCAAAACCACACCAGAGCACCCGCCAACCACAACAGCACTTACTTTAAACAAGGAAAACACAACAGCACAACTTTTCAACCAAGAAAACACAACTTTTAAACTAAGAAAACACAACTTTTAAACTAAGAAAACACAACTTTTCAACCAAGAAAACACAACCTCACTTACTTTAAACAAAGAAAACGTTGGGCCGTAAAACTCTTCAAGTATGGCCAGTCTCTGCGGAGCTGTGGCGTACTCGTTGAAGGCGTACTCCAGAATGTCGGACGCTTCCTGCGAGGACGACGGGAGAAAATAGGAGAGGTTTGTTTTTTTTTAGTAAAAGTTTTACGGCACTTGCAACACAATAAGGTCATATAAGTGCCAAAGACTAGAGGTTTTACAAGAAGAGAGTAACAAACATAAAACAGAAGGAGGAGAGGTAAGGACTCTGATCGCAAAGTCCGCATTTTTTCGAAGAGGGTACCACCGAATTTTGAGGACACTTTTTTAATTGGCTCAAAGAGAGGAGTGAACGATGTTTTCTTAGTTTTAGTAAGAGTTTTACGGCACTTGCAACACAATAAGGTCATGTAAGTGCCGAAGAGAGTAACAAGAGAGTAACAAACACAAAAAAGAAGGAGGGGAGATAAAGACGATAGATGTCTGACAGGAAAGAAGAAGCACACCACACCAGAGCACCCGCCAACCACCCACTAGTGAACTATCTTGTTACGTACGACCTTTGGTAATACACAACACTATGACAAGATGCGACAACACTCGACCCGTCAGAGACAGAAGCCTACAATACCTTGTGTCGGATCATCTTTCTCACTTGTCCCTGGAAGGAGTTCATCACTTCGCCACGCAGAGTTTTGGAGCTGACGATGGAAACGAAGTTTATAAGTCTGTCCCCGTGGTTTTATGCACCCCGCATAATTTAGCAAAATTTGATAATTATTTGCATAATTTCTGATTTTTTTCCTTTATCATTCTTTGTTAAAGTAAACAGAATCGCATAATTTCCCATTTTTGGGCTCAGTTTGCATAATTTCAGAATTTTTCTTGACGGGGACAGACAAGCACACGTCCAAACTGTCTGACTGGGACGGCCACAACCCATTGTCGAGGAGAGATGTGGATGTCTTAGACAGGAGTCATTACAAAGTTATATAAAAACACATGGAGAAATTGGAAGTTTTAAAAAAGTTTTAGGAAGGTTTTACTGCGCTCGCAACTGCTTAAGGTCATATGAGTGCCGAGGGGTGGATGTCAACAGAGAAGTCCAAACGAGGAATCAAGCTTACTCTGCTCACCTCTCTAGCCTCAACAGCACAAAGTCTGCTTCGACTATCAAGGCACCCCGGCAATAGCAGTTCACAAGAGAGTGAAAACATACAAAAGAAGTAGAGGACAAATGACGATAGTAAGGATGAGGAAAGAAAAAGCAGCAGTTCCCTGTTGTAGATCAGGCACAGTTATGAGCGTGACATGAGTCAGCCCATTTACAATTCTACTGTCCTTGAACGAGATATGTCCCCCCCCCCCCCCTTTGGGAATGGCCTAAAGACACTTCAGTCAGTAGCACCGCCCCGGGGGGAGTCGATAAGCTTGAAAGATGACCCAAGACAATTGCATCTATTATATTTGTATATGAAATATGTGTGTACTGCTATGTTTACAATGTATGTGCTTGTTCTTCTACTTATAAAAAATTATTTTTTTCAAAATAAGGATGACAACAATAAAAATGGGTAAAAAAAAACAGAAAAAAACACACGTCTATTTAAAAAAGCTGTAGCAATTTTCCAAAGATCATCACTTACCCATAATGAATCAACTTCCGCACAACATATTTGGCATACTTCAGTCGGCACATATCACAGATTTCATCTGTCGACACACACAAAGAATTGTTTTACATTAAATATTTTTCCATCGCAGAACGAAGAATCAAACATACAAATTATCCTAAAAAACATCAATGTCATCAAAGCAGGCGCATACAAAAACTGATCTGCAAGCTCAGGTGCCTCAACGTTTTTTTTTACATGAACACCTTAATACAACAAATTCTGCTGTTTTTTCCTTTCGACAACAGGAAACTTCAGACAGATTCCAATAACATAATTTTTTTTAAAGACGACCCATAGAATTTCATTCTACCCCCAATCTTTAAAAAAAAATAAAAAACTTGTTTAGTTTTAGTAAAGATTTAACAGCACTTGTAACACAAATAGGCAATGTGGGGGCTGAAGATTAGAGGAGTTACTACAGAGTAACATACAAAGAAAAGGAGGAGAGATAGATGTTTGATGGGAAAGATGTAGGAGAGAAAAGGATGATAGATGTTTGATGGGAAAGAAGGAGAGATAAGAATGATAAATGTTTGACAGGGAAGAAGGAGGAGAGATAAGGACAATAGATGTTTGACAGGAAAGAAGGAGAGATAAGGACAATAGATGTTTGACATGAAAGAAGGAGAGATAAGGAAAGAAGGAGCAAACCACACCAGAGCACCCGCCAACCACCCACACCCGTACCTCTGATTTCTTCGTAGATGGTCGCTCTCTGCTGCTCTGTGCCGTACTGAACCAAGCACTGAACGATGCGGGCCGAGTCGTGGGCTTTGCACAACTGGGGAACACGAAACCAGACTATCAATGTCATATATCTTTACTGCATGGGACAATAAACAGTTTTAGTAAGAATTTTATGGCACTTGCAACACAATAAGGTCATATAACTGCCGAAGATTAGAGGTGTTACAAGAGAGTAACAAACACAAAAAAAGAAGGAGGGGATATAAGGACGATAGATGTTTGATAGGAAAGAAGGAGCACACCACACCAGAGCACCCGCCAACCACCCACCCACTCACACCTTTTCTTGCCTTAGAAATAAGTTCAAAATTATGAAAGATTTACTATGTGGAAAAGAAATCAAGGAACGCCTAAACGCCTACCTGTTTCACTTTTCCCGTCACCATACGCATCAAATCATCACAAATCTTTTTCCGTTTCACTTCTGGCAAATCTGCCCTGTGGGATGAAAAAAAAAATGAAATAAAACAATTACAAGGCAGCCATCAGAGATTTTCATTCCAGGTTTTATGAAATATAAAGATAGACAAGACAAGATAAAACAAGATGAACTTAATCGATCCACAGGGGATATCTTGTAGGCATACCAGAACATTAACTCATCCAGCCCTACGCCGACAATATCGGTACGCACTCGCAATGCCACACCACAGAAGTGGGGAACATTCGTGTAAAGTGCCTTTCCCAAGGACACAACGTCGGGCCCGCGGCTCGAACCCCCGAACCCCAACCTTACAATTACTAGTCCGGTAGCCTAACCACTAGGCCACAGACACCATATAATCAATCAAAGGTCTTACTACAGAATAACATAACGTACAAAGAAAAAGAGAAGGAGAGGTAAGGACAATACGTGTTTTTTTTAGTTATAGTAAGAGTTTTACGGCACTTGCAACACAATAAGGTCATATAAGTGCCGAATATTAGAGGTGTTACAAGAGAGTAACAAACACAAAAAAAGGAGGAGAGATAAGGATGATAGATGTATGATAGGAAAGAAGAAGCAAACCACACCAGAGCACCCGCCAACCACCCAGCAACAAGGTGAACGACCTTGACCCAACACCCACCACCAGCAACAAATTGACCCAACACCCACCACCAGCAATAAATTGACCCACTACCAGCAATAAATTGACCCAACACCCACCACCAGCAATAAATTGACCCAACACCCACCACCAGCAATAAATTGACCCACCACAGGCAATAAATTGACCCACCACCAGTTATAAATTGACCCAACACCCACCACCAGCAATAAATTGACCCACCACAGGCAATAAATTGACCCACCACCAGCAATAAATTGACCCAACAAGGCGAACTTCCCTCCAACTCTCTAGGAACAAATACAAACATGGAGGAAAGAATCAAGAAAAAAATCTTGCCTGCGTAAATCTTCCCAAACTTTCTTCGCCTCTGTAATGACATCAAAGTTGTTTTTCATCATCTTCCGCTGTTTCTTCTTCTCTTTCCACGTCTTGGTCGGCGTCTCGGGTACTGAAAACAACAAACAGCAAAACAAAAACAAAACATTTGAAAAAAAACATAAAGAAAAAAATTTTCGTGCGGAAAAAGTTGTAGTGGAATAATCTTCAGAATGAAATGAGTCCACATATTGGCAAATGGAGACGAAAAGAAGGATAACTTTTTTTTAAAAAAGAATGAAAAGAAAAAGGTGTCCAGGTGCACAAAACATGATAAAACAACCCCAGTTCTGCCACCTTTTGTAAATGTCTTCATGAAAGAGGAAAGAAGTCTATGATGTCTTTGCGGAGAAAAAGTAAGCGGTGAAAGAAATACTGAACTAACATAGAACTGCCCACAATACCAGTGGACGTAATGGAGAAAAAGTATTCAATAATATACAGAGGAAAGAAATCTATGTTCTAGGGTAAGCATTAGGGGGGGGGGGGGGGGGGGGGCGCTAACACAGACATCCAGAGAAAGAAAAAAACAAAAAAACAACAACCCCGCATTAACCCTCTAAAGAACGTAAGATATGGCAAACCAGATCCATCTTTATTAAGGAATAATACCCTTCTCTACCAACGTGGCTCTAAGTTAACTGAATGCCCTTCATCACTTCGTCATGTCTCCAACTAATTACGGGCGTACCGGTCGTCTCGTCGGGAAGAGCATCAAACTTCTTGTTGACCAGCTTCTTGGCTTTGTCCGTCTCTGCTGGCGTCTTCAGAGACTTCAGCTTCTTTGAGGCTTGCTTGAACGGAATCTGAAAAATGTGAACATTGTACAGCTTTAACACTCTATACAACACCGTTAGGTTAATTATATAAGAGGCGGGATCATCGAATCTAACGTCCATCTTTGACAGGACCGAGCCAGATAGGAAAGTCTGTGTAAAGTGTCAGCAAAGACTTGCAGCATACATTTGATGAGAAACACATTATACTCTTTATATGAGAGAGTTTTAGTTTGGTTTTTCGTAAGAGTTTTAAGGCACTTGCAACACAACTAGGTCATATAAGTGCTGTCGATTGGACTTGTTACTTTAGACAAACATGTAAAGAAAAGAAGGAGAGATAATGATGATAGATGTTTGATAGGGAAGGAGAAGCACACCATACCAGAGCACCTGCCAACCACCAATCTTCTATACTCCCCAACTTAATGAGAAAACTTTAAAGACAAAAAGACGGTAAATTCAACTTCTTCACAAAAAGAAACAAAAAATCCCACAAAAAGAAACAAAAAAGTAACTCTCTTCTCTCCTAATTATATATCTAAAAAAAAAGATCCATTACCTTCAGTTTCGTTTTCTTTTCTTTCTTTTCCCCTTTGTTTTCCTTAGCGGCAGACTTGGCACGCTTGGCCGGGGAAGGAGTCCCGTCTCTTTCGCTGTCCATCTCAACGTCGCCAGCGTCGTTCCCCCCACCAGCACCAGCCGCCGCGCCTTCGGAATCGATGTCACGCAGAGACATCTGGGCAACCTGCTTACGTGTGAACGACCTGGGGGAGTGGCGTTGGAGTTGGAGGAAAGAGCAGCACACCGACACAATGTTTTAGTTTTAGTAGAGGGTTTTACCACACTTGCAACTGCATAAGGTCATATGAGCACAACGGGGTGGTTGTCAACAGAAGTCTTTACAGGGAATCAGACTTACTCTGCTCACCTCTCTAGCCTCAACTATTAAGGCACCCTGGAAATAGTGGGTCACAAGAGAGTGACAAACATACAAAAGAAGCAGAGGAAAATGACGTTAGTAAGGATTAGGAAAGAAAAAGCAGCAGTTCCCTGTTGTAGTTCAGGCACAGTTATGAGCTTGACATTGATGAATCAGTCCATTTACAATTCTACTGTAACTGTGTAAGAACGAGAAATGTCCCCCCTTTGGGAATGGCCTAAAGACACTTCAGTCAGTAGCACCGCCTCGGTCTTATTGTCAGTTTGAGTAAAGATTTTAGTTTTAATAAGTAAAGAGTTTTACGGCACATGCAACACAAAAGGTCATATAAGTGCCGAAGATTAGAGGTGTTACAAGAGAGTAACAACCATAAAAAAGGAGGAGAGAAAAAGACGCTAGATGTTTGATAGGAAAGAAGAAGCAAACCACACCAGAGCACCCGCCAACCACCCACTTGAGTAAAGAGAAGCACATCGACACAATAACGGTCATATAGTGCATTAATTTTAATTTTAGTAGAGGTTTTACGGCGCTCGCAACTGCATAAGGTCATATGAGCGCCAGATGATTAGAGCTGTTACAAGAGAGTAACAAGCATAAAAAAGAAGGAGGGGAGATAAGGACGATAGACGTTTGATAGGAAAGAAGGAGCAAACCTCACCAGAGCACCCGCCAACCACCCACTTGAGTAAAGAAAAGCACATCCACACAGTGACGGTCATATAGTGCAGGGAAGAAGAGAGAAAGACAGGCAGAAACAACAGAGGGAAAGAAAAGAAGTGGGACCTTCCAGCTTACGCCTTCACAGACCTGGATCGAGAACAAAAAGGCCACAGAGACGGACAATCAGCACCGCAAGCTTTAGACAAGCTAGCTACAGGCACACACTCTATACAGCAATAAAACGCCACTGATACAAACTGTGGGAGAGAACAAGCCAAAGGCCAGTAAAGGAAGATATTCAGGTGAAGAAATGGAAATGGATTGGACACACCTTGAGGAGACCCCCGACAAGCATCATCAGGCAGGCTTTAACGTGGAACCCACAAGGAAAGCGTAAGAAGGGAAGACCAAAGATGACATGGAGGCGAGCGGTACAAGCAGAAATTGAAAAAGCAGGGACATCATGGAAACAGATAGAAAAGGATGCTCAGGACAGGCTTCGCTGGAGTAATGTTGTTGATGGCCTGTGCTCCACTGGGAGTTAAAAAGGGCAAGAGAGAGATACAAAAAATGGTCAATTCTTTGACATATCAACAGGCCTTGGGGCTCAAACTCAAATGGCTGCTAGATCGGGATAGAAAAGTTATGTAAAGTACTGTAAATTTGTATCTGCTTACGCATAAAAGACCCGAGACAGATAAGCTGAGTAGCAATTAGTTTACTAGCAAAGACAGAGCACTGGCTAGAGCAGTCCACATTCCAGCCACCCAGCGATCAACATTAGGAGGTATTTCCCCGAAATCCTCCCTGAAAATTAGAGTTTAGGGGGGGAATTGGAGTCTCCAGTACCCCAGTAGATTAACACAACATAACAAACCAAAAGAAGAAAATAAACGTGTGGAGCAAATAAACGTGTGCAAATAAACGTGTGTAGCAAATAAACGTGTATAGCAAATAAACGTGTATAGCAAATAAACGTGTATAGCAAATAAACGTGTATAGCAAATAAACGTGTGCAAATAAACGTGTATAGCAAATACAGGCAAATAAAAATGTGTATTTTTGTGTCATTTACGACAAATATCTCGACTTCAAGATATGCAGGAGCTTTTTTTATCATGAAAAGCAAGACAAATGAATAAGATTTAAAATGATACCAATAACCCCAAATGCCAAAAAAAACTGATGCCTTATTTCCAAGGTGTCAAGACATACACCTGAACAGCGTCAAACACACCGCCCCCCCACCTACACACCTGTCAGCAGCATCCGTCAAACACACC
>NW_004798467.1:74131-82406 GCF_000002075.1 Aplysia californica | reverse complement strand
GTCAAACACACCGCACCCCCCCTACACACCTGTCAGCAGCATCCGCCCCGTCCGGCTCCCCCCTGGCACATTGAACCGCCATCTCAAGCGTGTTGTTGGAGCCAGTTGATCTTTTGCGCTTCCGTTTGGTAAAAGTGGTCGGGCTGTCGTTCTCAAGAGGATTAATTTCACTGATCTGGCTCAGGGTCAGGGGAGTTTCTTCGTTGTCAAACATGCTTTCATCTGGAAAATTTGAAAAAAATAATAATAATTATGTGGTGTGGCGTGACGAGACAATTGATGCACTCTCTGAACAAAACATCTAAGAACGCATATAATATGAGCACTGCCAAAGCAGATCAGTCAATCATTAAGTTAAGTCAAGTGGTCTTTCATCAGTTCCGATGCACGTCTGTTTTTTCCACTCATGAGGCCTCAACATGGCAAAGGCTCGTCCATGACTCACACATGTCAACAAAGTGTAAACAGAGTTAGATACGTGGAAGTGACCCGACAAGTGCTGGAATCTGCTATTAGACATCCACCGTATTGGTGTAAGAACACACTTCTTTCTAGTCTGCCGGTGACTGGTTTCATAATAATAATGAAGATCATTTCTATAGCGCCCACTCCCGTGTAAACACAGCTCTAGGCACTTACTTGGAGACCACTGTACTGTATCTCCCTAGTTGGTAGAAACTCTCAATCCTCAATTATAATGGTTAAGAATTTTAATACATTGAGTTTTGAATGGAACTCTTATGTAAAAACAGTACCTGCAATAGAGTTTCCACTTTAAGACTTCAACTTACAAGTTAAATGACATGCTTTTAAACTACACTGTGTCAATAAATGATTTTTAAGAGGGATCTTAATTAAAGTGGGTTATCATAATGAATAATCATGCCATTAGTTTTGTGCACAAATGTCATAGACAGCACTCCGTGTATACCACAAACTAAGACACTACCTTGTGACCACTGTGTCTCATCGGCAATAATCTGTGTGGCGTTTGCATCGAACGACCGCCGTTGCCATGCTGCCTTTTTCTTCATCTTTGTCTGTGAGCGGTCAAATGTGTCCGGAGTCATCGACACATCAGGTGCACGTCTTCGCCTCTGGACCGGCCCCATTCCCCCCTGATGTAACTCAGTAACGGTGGTCTTTACCTTCTTGGGTGTGCCAGATTTACCTTTCATTTTGACTGAAACAAAGACAGAAATATTCCAATTTGAAAATCTGATGTCAATGCTCATTCTAAAAAACCAAAACCAACAACAGAAAACTTCCGTTAGAAAGGCAAACACGGTTCATTTCTTTTTTAATCGCAGTATATTCATTTTTTAAAATTTCAAAGACTATAAAAAGCACAGATTTTACTGATCAACTATAATAGAGTTATAAATTTAGAATCAATCTGAACCAAAAACTATCAAAAACTCCACTAAACAACAGAGTAACTCATTATGTGTCTCGACATGCCATGGTGGAATCAGGTGCTTACAAGTGTTGGGGCATATGGAGTAAGTGGTTTAAAGCCTGTTCATTTGTCTTGCTTTTTATGAAAAAAATACCAGTCTATCTCGAATAGAAGTCGAGATTTGCGACTGAAGGAGTTCGGGGTCGCCTGATGTCACAGAAGTAAAATTAATGATAAAAATGCCCCAAAGTTTTGTGGCTTCCAAAGCTGCAGAGTTCTTGGAAACTAAAAATTAAAATTTGTTTAGCCTTTGCCAACGTCTTTCAGTAAAAATGCACACACCAAAAGGTGATTTTAATTTGCAGACATAAATGGTATTGAGCATCCTCCTCTCAAATTTGGTAAAACTTGTCCAAAAAGCAGGAAAATGTCACTTTCTCATTTCATTCATTTGCTTGTTCTGACCAGCGCCTGATTTCATCAGAATGCCAGACAATCAAAACAGTGCACACACACAAACAGTCAGTCAAGGCCGAAGCCACTTAATAAAGTGTCTTGTTTTAGAAGAAGTTTTATATAAAGTGTCTGAGGGAAAGCCATTCATCATTTTCATGATTATAAGAATTTTCAAATGATTCTTGCATGTCTTGTCATAATCATCGAAATTCAAAGCAATCATACCAAAAAGAAGAATCCAGGTGAGCCTATGATTTATTCGACACACTGCTAACCAGTCAGGTACAAATGACATAAATACAACATTTCAACAGACTCAAAAATAAAGCAAATGGCTATTCTCCGGCATCGCGTTGGTCAATAGATAGATCGATGGCTATTCTCCGGCTGCATCAAGATTGGTTGCACATGTCGCTTCTCCATGCAGCTCTCCACGTCCCCTGTCGGCACGTTATGGCCTTAGACAAACACTCATCACGGTCGGCATTTCTTCAGAATGTGATTCACCATAGGTGGACATGCAGCCACTACTCAAAGAAAGCCCCAGTGACGGAAGAAGGAGGAATTTCTGTGTCAGAGGTGACAGCACCTGAAGCGCCAACAACCCTCAGTCCCAACTAGAAGTAAAAGAAGGCGCATCTGGCACTGAAGCCAATTGCAACAATAATGGCCGTAACGTGCCGACAGTCGAGATGGACAGCTGTGGAGAAGATGTGCAATTATACGTGACCCTAGAGAATAGCCATCAATCTATTGACCGGCGCGAAGTCGGAGAATAGCCACTTGCTAAAATTAAAATGAAAGACGCTTCTACAATGTAAAGGACTTTGGTGATCTTGTAGTTCCGTTCGTTTAAGTCCACGATCCATTTATTTACATCCAGAGAAGAAATCCAGAAGTCTTGATGACCAAATAGGCAACACAAAGAACAGGGATGCAAAAAGATGCAACCTAGGCCCTAACTGCAAAATATCAAAACCCCCGTGAATCCCCATCCCCTCCATATTTTTATTAGGTCAGCCCCCGCCCCGCCCCAGCCCCCCGAAACCCCCCCTACTCTCGACTCTTGGGGCCCAAATCGGTGAATAATAAAATGGCCGGTTCTATTTCTCCCAATGTTCGGGAAAATAAACTTGAACTCTATTTCTCCAAACGGTTTCCGTTCTCATAATTTGTTGATAATAATTGTGAATGGAGTGGCCCGTGTGCGTGTAAGGTGTGGATTGGGGGGGCGGTGGGATTTCTTTTTACATGACGGATTTCATTTTTTGCTGGGTGACTAAATGCAAAGTAACTGCCAAGGTCGATCAGTCATGTTTTCTCGCAGTACCTTTTAAAAATACTGTATTTTCAAATGAAGTATAGTCCGGGAACGTTGCCCCAACCACAACTGAAGTATCTGAATATTCAGATATTTAAAAATCTCTAGCTCTAAAAATTGAATTTGATGCAAAAATTTCTTCTTCCCAGTCCTTACAGAATGGCAGAAAGAAAGACGATGCCTAATTCTCGCAAATAACAAAAAAATCTCGAGAACGGAAACCGTTAGGAGAAATAGAGTTCAAGTTTAATTTCCCGAATATTCAGAGAAATACTCACTTCGTAATAAAATTGGGGGTGTGAGCTGCCAAAAAAGCGCTATTCTTTACTTGAATTTTTATTTTCTGGCTTTAGTGTTTCCTTCCAGTCTCACGCTTAGTTCACTCCACAACGATTACCTGGCAATTCAGGGTCTCTGACATTGAGCTTTGGACTTAAACGAACGAAACTACCAAATCACCAGGACTTTTCCTTTGATCACGACCTAGAACTACAAAGTCTAGGAAGAGTTCCCCTGGAATTATGGAACAAGACCTTAGTAAATCAGAGGGCCTACAACAACAAACAAACATTTGATTCAGTTGAATTATTGATGAATGATTGATGTTGTATCTTCAATAAAATATTATAGGCCTAGATCTAGATCTCCAGATCTAGATAAGATCGCATCAATCATGATTTCTAGACGATTCTACATTACATTGTTCATCATTGTGTTTGTAGACCTTGTAATATAAGTGCTGCTAATAATAACTTAGATTTATATATATATAGCCTACCTATAATTAAAGACTACTAACTAGATCTAACTCTAACTATCTAGCTCTAGATCTAGTAGAACTAGACAGCTTAGACTTAGACTGAGTGATTCATGATTAGATTCTACGGAGATCTTGTCACTTGTGATCTATCCGTCTATTGCCCTTGCTCTGGCCCTGGCTCCTTCCCTTCTCTTCTGACATTTGTACTGAAGTCAGAACGAAAGCGTCTTAAGAATAAAATTCAAGTCCGTCTCATGGATGGATAGAAGCACTAGGCCTATCTCTTATCAGTTCTCATTCGCTTTGTTGTCACTGCTGTGACTGCTGTGCCAACTGCACTTACCGCCACTTCAATTGTCTTCACGTAACTCGCCGTTTCAAATCTCAGTCTCAACAAGAACATAAAAGGAAGGGTTCAGCTAAAAAAACATTTCCGAGTTGGAGACGTCAGTGTCCGCTTGAATTAACATCCACTCCGTTCTTTTATAAGAAACGATTAATAAAACCAGAGAAGGCTTCTTTTAAAATTTAAAAATTAACGAACGGAATCGGCAAGAACCAAGTGGGAACCCACCATCTCAGAGACAACAAGCGTGTTGTTTCGAGCAGATTATCCAGATTGTGAAAGAACGTAGGCCTATGCCATTGTAAATCTAGGTATTTTCAAAACAATTTCTTTTTCCGAGGCAAAATATGTTAGACCACCCATGATCATACATAAAATGACACGTATTTTAAAGCCAATAAATATATTTCTGTAAAGAAAGACATAAACTTGAACGACAGAACACTGAACATCTTTGAATGAAATGAGCCAAATCAGCCACCGAAAGAAAATCGAATTTGGCCTGTGAAGTAGGACCCGCTGAAGGTGGATATACCAACCAATCGTTGTGAGAGTTTTGTAGCACAGTCAGAGCAGTGAACTAAAACAGCTCCCAGAAAGGTTTCGCTGCTCGTGAAATTATCCTTTGACTAGAACATTTTGTGCGCAAGCACTAAATTTATACTTAGGCCTACACTTATCGTGCACACACACACACACACACACACACACACACACACACACACACACACACACACACACACACACACACACACACACACACACATTCAAACACAAAAGTAAACTTACACTCACCTGTTCTCAAATACCGTAGCCTATATAAAAATATGAGAGATGGCCAACCATGACAGGTCAATTTTTAAGCGTTATTTTTTTCTAAAAATAAACAGGATGAATCCAATAAATTAAAGCGTGTTCCTCCACTCTCGGTCCCATAACGAAATCGACAATATCCCAAAACAACTGACAATAACTAGTAGTAGTAGATCTAGGTGTAATACAAACTTACATAGATCTAGATCTAGTAAGATTTTATTTAGAGAAAGATTTGTCTCGATGGTGCTATTTTTAGCTGCTACGAGAGATATGGACTCTAGATCTATAAACTCGCAACTGTCACTGTGTCTTCAGAAAGGAAAAGATGCTATTGTCCCTCATACTTCATACTGGCAAATCCGACAAGTTCATTTCTGTTTCCCATCTTGCATAAAAACTATACATTTAATAAACTAAACACATACAATGACAAAGACAATGACAAAGACAATGACAATGACAATGACAATGACAATCTTCTGGTCTTTAACAATGGCAGTAGACGTTACAAAAGTTAGACCTAAAGGTGCACTCACGCAAACGCACAACAAGACAGGGCATTAGGCCTTGTAAATACATGTCTCACGTGCTGGGACAACCCGCTCCGTAAATCTCTCTCTCTCTCTCTCTCTCTCTCTCTCTCTCTCTCTCTCTCTCTCTCTCTCTCTCTCTCTCTCTCTCTCTCTCTCTCTCTCCCTCCCTCTCTCTCCCTCCCTCTCTCTCTCTCTCTCTCTCTCTCTCTCTCTCTCTCTCTCTCTCTCTCTCTCTGTTTCATTTGTAGCACTGTGTGTTTAGTTACCTCACTGCAGTTGTTACGAATAAATTTCTATATACAGTGCCGACAGTACGTAGTTATGTCTTCTTCAGGTGTCAGGTCTGAAGCAGACACTGACGACCAAGACAACCCACCCCTTCTGTTGTCTTGTCTTCCTGATTAGCTCGTTGAGGTTGTTTTTTTCTCATTGTGCGATTTGTTGCCAAGTTGTTCAGGCCATCTGTCTATGGCGTTCTCTGTTTTCTTCTCCTCTTCTTCCTCTTTATGTATGTGGCGGGAGAATCTCAAGTGTTTCTTCTCATGGCAGAGATTGCAGACGTTTAACAACCTGCCATTTGGAGCCATTCTTTTTCTTTTACCGTTAGTTTTCCTCTCTGTCCATGGGATTTTGAAAATTAAAAATAAAATACAAGTACACATTTCCCGGGGGCCCCAGTCTTCTCTCCGTGTCCTTATTTAGAAATTAGAGTCCAGCTCTCGCATCCATACAACAGGGTTTACCATAGTACCCTTCAGGTGGCAGAGCGGTTAGTGCGCTCGTCTCTGAAGCGGAAAGTCCGGGTTCGAGCCTCGGTTCGGACACAGGTTGTTTTTTTTTTTTCGCCCCTTCCTACCCACCCAGCACTTATGGGTACCTGACTTCGAGTTGAAAGGCGGCGCGGAAAGGAACTGGCCACCCTACCACAATATGCCTAAGGACCAGGAAGTTGTCTCACTAACAAGGTAATCCCCAATGTCCGGATCGGATGCGGGAACAACTTTACTTTACCCTTCAGGGTTCTACTTTTAGTGTTCCCTGTTCTGTTTCTGTCTGAGAAGACAGACTTCATCTTGTTGAAAGTTTCTTTACATATCGCAGTTCTCTTTTTGTGCTTTATCTTGTGTCACCTTTCGCATCTTTAAAAATTTATTTTGTTTTTATTTTTTGTTTGTTTTTTGTTTTTTTAATTGTTTTTTTTTTAATTGTTTTTTTTTTTTTTTTTTTTTTTTTGGGGGGGGGGGGCATGTTTTTTCTATTCCTCCATAGGATCAATTATACCTGAAGCATGTTTGTGTTTATTTCGTTTGTTGACAGGTATCTGAACACCTGACAGGTACATGAGCACCGTTAGCTTTCGGAAGACTTTCCCTCAATGTTTGCCAGTTTTCTACTAGAATCTACATTTGTTACGCATCAGGTGATGTGTGTATATATGTGTGTGTGTGTGCGTGTGTGTCTTAGCCTTAGTAGAGGTTTTGCGGCGCTCGCAACTGCATAAGGTCATATGAGCGCCAGAAGATTAGAGGTGTTACAAGAGAGTAACAAACATAAAAAAGAAGAAGGGGAGACAAGGACGACAGATGCTTCATGGGAAAGAAGAAGCAAACCACACCAGAGCACCCGCCAACCACCTACTGCGTGTGCGTGCGTGCGTGCGTGCGTGCGTGCGTGTGTGTGTGTGTGTGTGTGTGTGTGTGTGTGTGTGTGTGTGTGTGTCTGCGTGCGCGCGAGCGCACGCGTGCGTGCAAGTCCCCAGACCTATACGTTCTTATACTATCCAGACCCAAATTGTGAGGCAGCGTGGTGGAATCAGGCTCTCGTCAAAATAATCAAAGTGAAGAAACTTGCATTTTTCCGCAGGTTTGTGAATTTTTATCAAATATTTGTTTTTTGGCTCAACACCTTTCATGCCCATTTAAGAACTCATTTCTATGTGGATTTTTTTGAAAAGCGTAGAATAAAGGCACAAAAATGTAAATTTTCAGTTACCACGAACTCTTAAGCTAACGAAATAACTAATCTTTGAGGTCATTTTCTCACTAGTTTTACCTCTGAAAACAGGTGACCCCCACCTCCTTCCTTCGCAAATATCTCGACTTGTATTTAAGATAAATGGATATTGTTTTCATCCAAATAAAGACAAGCAAACAAGCTTTAAAATGATACCAATAACTCTACATGCCCAAAATTGACGAGAGCCTGATTCCACCACGCTGCCTCACCAATGTCTAATCTCTGCTGACAAAGTACATGTACATGTATACAGGGTGGAATGAAGACCAACGTCAAGCTCTTTTATCTGAAATGCAGGTGTTTTTACACCCCCATAGACACTATTTAGATCATTTAGGAGGCGGGCCTCTGGCTCTGACCCTGCGAACTCAGGCCCAGAGGGATACAACATCCCAGCAGAAAGACTGAAAGGCGGAGACACCCGAGAAAAATTCTCGTCACTTGAAGTTGAGAATCCAACTCGGGTCACCTGTGTGAGACGGCGAAGCGCCTAACTCTAACCACCACACCACATGCTGGCTGTCAAACTTGTCAATCTCTGACAGGAAGGAGTTTACTTTCCAGTCTTTGGAAAAGTTTCAGGGCACTTGCAACAAAACTAGGCCATAAAGAAAGTTTTTAGTTTTAG
>NW_004798467.1:36845-73122 GCF_000002075.1 Aplysia californica | reverse complement strand
CCCGCCTGCTCACAGACACAAACAGTTGTATATCCCCTTTGATAAAGAATGAAGCTGAAAGGTACATCCATGCCAAATCAGTATTTAAAAAAAAAACAAAACAAAGAATAAAATTCCCATCCTGTGTACAATAAAAGATTGACATTGTGTCCAATGAAAACATAAAAGTGACAAAACTAAGACGTAATTTTACTCAATCTTAAAAGAGGCGTGCAAGCCCCGCAGAACAATCGTACATACACTGGAAACAAATCGCGCTACAATTAAAAAACCCCAAACAACTAACAAATCTAAGACTTTTTGCAGTGTGAGCGAAAGGACTCAACAAATGCTTCGGAAAATTGTTAAAATACCAAATTTAACTGAAGTTAGAATCAGCACAGCTTTATAATAACTGTAAAAACTGAAGTTAGAATCAGCATACATTCACTTTACAAATGTTTCACACCCCATCAATATGGTTTCATTATTTTAGGAAATCTTAAACTACAAGTCAAAACTGTGTCTTGAAATACAAAAATTCTCAAACAAACATGATTTCATTGCAAACACAGGAAAACGGAAACTCGCATACGGTACATAAAAATTTCAGCACAAAGGATGAAAGTTTGCAGATTTTTCCAAGCATTTGTCCCTCCTCACATCCACAAGATGCAAAACAAAGTCACATTTGCTGCCTTTTGAAATGAATACATGACGCTTGCAGATGCCATCCAGGGTCGCTGATGGATTTGATCGTGGCACAAATAGTAAGCAAATTGCTACGTTGGTGAGAGGAAGATATCAAACAAGGTAGGACTACTGTGGGATGGAAATCAGAACCGACACCGTTAAGTTAAAAAAAAACAACCTCATTACACTGCAAGAAAGAAAAAAAAAATGTGATCACGAATTTACAACTATACATAGAGAGGCATCAAAAATTGGTAAAAAGCTGACAATGAATTTTTAAAAATTGAAAAGTTCTATGAACTGTAGAAACATTTGCTGGAGCTGGCTACGTTCCTCTTGGCTGACACTGACTGGAGACATGGGTCTCAACTCAAAATTTAAAAAAAGGAGGAACTTTCCGTGTGATCGTGACAGAAGACCATCATAATCGAGAGACACCCATTACAAAGCATCATTATACTCAGTTATACTGTTTAACTACCCTAGAATACTGAAATAATAACCCATCTATTTAATTTATCAAAGCAAATTTCTGTACACTTTCTGCGACTCTTTTATTTGAAATTATCTTCCAACCCCAAAAATTGGTATGAAATGCCTGCCAATGCCAACCCAGGCTGAGAAGGATAGTATAACATCCCAGTAGAAAGACCGAGATACTCTATAAAAATCCCCCTAGTCTGTAATGGAGCTTGGGTCTGCCATGTGCCACAACGGAGCATCTAACCGCTACACCACAGACGCTAGAGCATGCAGAAAGGAACTGAGCCCATGACAGGACTACGGAGGTGAGCCAAACTTTGTTTCTGTGCGGGTTTTTCTTTCGCTTCAAGCGCCACATGATCTGAGACAGACATCGGAGACCTTGGGTCTCTCACTCATTTCTTTGTCTGGATGCAACCTACTTGGATTAGCTTACAGAAAGTATGGGAATGAGTGTTATAAAGATTGTAATTTTTCTATTCTAAAGAAAAACGTAATTTCTTTAGGCTGGGCAAGGTGTTGGTCGGCACCAGCAACACATATATAAGGCATAGACTGAGAGGGGGAAGGCGATCTGGTACAGCACAAGTCAAAAACAAAAAAATAAAGAATGTGCAGCGTGCGTGCCACGCCACATCGCCACGTTACAGTGCATCTTTGCAGAGTGTTTTCAGCATATACATGTACAGCAAGTGACAACTGGGAGTCCACACACACACATTACACAGAATACATCACCGTGGAGTAGTTGCAATTTATTTCTTCACCACAAGCTGTTAGCAAAAGGAACCTGACAGACATTGTGAAAAGTCGGACAAAAATAGAACTTCCACACAGACCAACCGATTCAAGTCATACAGCCAAAAGACTGTGTGTGTATTTGGGAGGAGGGAAAGGGGGGGGGAAGGGGGGAGCCAAAGGACACAAACAGACAGTGGATGTTGATGATTTCCCGTAAATGGTTTCTATGTTGACATAATCACCGACACTTGTGGGGACGACAAAGAAAGATCATTTGTGCAGAGAGGATGGAGCTAGAAGGGAAGTGATGTCGCAGAGATACGGACATCGGGGGGGGAGATATTTTGTCAGGAGATATACTTTTCCAGCGTTGAGGAGAGATGGAGAATGAGGAAAATGAGCAGGGATAACTTTATTGATCCAAACACAATAAACAAACAAACAAACACACCAACAGACCAGCACCTTCCATTTCTCGGACAGATGCTGGGGGGCGGCAGGGGGCAATCAACTAGTAAGCACAGAGTAAAGTCATTGAAATTTTAAAAAACACAAAAAAACTGATGAAGATGAGTCTAGAAAAGACAAAAACTAAACAAATCAATGCTAAAACAAAATCATAAGTAGGTCAACTGCTTCGCTATCCACCGTTAGGAGCATGGTTACAGCTCTTGCTTCGATTTCTGTCTCTCATTTCCAATGTCGAGGTGAAACAAAAAAACAAAAAAAAGAACATCTAACAGCAGCAACTCAACCAGTCTTACCGACTGACCGACCGACATACATCTATGTGCGTAGAAATAGAAAAAGGAGAAGGGGGAGACAATCAAAGTCAGCACTGGCTACGCAGGGCTTGTGTCCCCTCTCTTGATTACACATCCCTCGCGGGGTTTCCGAGAAAACGACAGAGCACAGAGGAGCAGGTAGGAGTGGGATTTGGTCCATCCATGTGACCACAAGAACTTCTTTATGAACGCCGTTACCTTCCTTCTCGCCACGTGAAAAGATGTTGAAATTTTAAAAATTCCACGGACACTGTCAGTCACTTTAGATAATAAAGAACGGGGGCCACTTTAGATAATAAAGAACGTTCAGCATTTTCACTTTGCAGAAGGCAAAGATTGGGGTCTCAATTGTGCTGACAATCAAAAAGACGGCTAAATTTAGGAAAACTTAGTTGCTTACCTACACATTTCCCAAACGCAATGAATTCCACTGAATCGTAAACCTGCAAAATGTGTTTACATTAGATTTTTTGTCAGGCGACCCACACGAGGCCCCGATCTGTGAGCAGGTGGGCAACTCTCTCTCTCTCTATCTTCAGTCGCTGTGGCGTTACAAATGGTCAGCGATGCCGACGGCAACTCTAGACAGAAAACGATGATCGATTACGAAGGATCCAAAACCATAACATTTTGCAATCACTTGAGGCAATAATGCGCCGGTGAAAATTATCCATTCCAGTCACCTGGTGCACTTTTGCACCAGGCCCGAGACGTCCGGTGCAGTCGCTCTCCTGGCTAGAAGGTGACCAGATGGGGTATTTTGTACTGCTGGCTGTGCGATTGCAAAGCATTAATAACCACTGCTACAAATAAATGCTGGAAGAGAAATGAAGTGCACATACACAAACATGGTAAATTCAAACTAAGGATGCTACAGGGCTACTATCAACAAAAAATCTGATGACTCCAGTCCGAATGAAATATAAAAACCAACTGGCTGTACACGCTCACAGAAGCCACAAGGACCGCCACAAACAAACGGAATGATGATGAACAGAACATGGTAACACGCTTCACACAAAGTGACCGCCAATATCAATCAACAAGGGAAAATAGAGAATGTTAGTTTGAAACATAGGGAACTTTCAACAGGAAAAAACAATGTCTGTGAAAGTGTCAGCGAGGCGATGATTAATTAATATTATATCCTAGAGGATTCTTGTACAAGTCGCAGGCAAGCATGTGGTTCTACACGACCTTGATGTATTTCAAGAGCACTAGTTTGACAGAACAGACAAATGGACTAATTTATGTTCACGGAGCATTCAGAGTTAAAAAAGAATATATATATATAGATTTGTATCATCAACAAAAGGCAATTAGTTCCCCTCATAAAACTCTCTGCTTCAGCAACCCACATTACCAGAAAAAAAAAAGTAAAAATTATTTGTCTTTTTGAACAGCTTCGGTTGCTATCGTCCGACAAAAGAGGACAAAATCATCAACGATTGGAAAAAATGTTGATACAAATCTGGATTAAAAAATCAAGGTCGTTCTCACCTCCCTTGTTTTACACGTGGGCAAGCAGTGGGCGCTGGAAACAGTTTTCCGATATTTCATACGTATAAAATATGGGAAGGAGGAGCGTGCTGAACTTTAAAAATTAATGAAATCTAATCACCCTTTTAATTTGTTTTTTCCATTTTGTTTTGTTGAACATTCAAGAAAAACTTGGGCCCGAGTCTCAGAAACCAGAAACTTTGAGAGAACAGAGGAAGGAAGGCAACGGTTTTTTTCTCATATCACATTTCTCCAGATTACCTGATTCAACAACCGTTTTACAATACAAAAAAAACAAAACAAAAAAAATAACCGTGGGTTCACAAACATCGCAGGTCAGCGACCGGCACTGGCACAAACAGCCAGAGACAGACGACCGACCGTGCTTTGCTTCCCCCTGTCATGGAAATTTCAATGAGATAACAAAAAAGAGGCAACCACAAACCCATGGACTATATGTGAGGCAGCGTGGTGGAATCAGGCTCTCGTCAAAATAATCAAAGTGAAGAAACTTGCATTTTACCGCAGGTTTGTGAATTTTTATGAAATTTTTGTTTTTCGGCTCAACACCTTTCATGCCCATTAAAGAACTCATTTCTGTGAGGATTTTTTTCTGAAAAACGATTAAATGCACAAAAATTGTAAATTTTCACTTACCACGGACTCTTAAGCTAAGGAAATAACTAATCTTTGGCGGCCATTTACTCACTAATTTTACCTCTGAAAACAGATGACCGCCACTTCCTTCATTCCAAAATATTCGACTTGGATATTTTTTTATCCAAATAAAGACAGGTGAACAAGCTTTAAGATGATACCAATAACTCTACATGCCAAAAAATTGACGAGAGCCTGATTCCACAATGCTGCCTCACGTATAACATAGAAGATTGAGGGCAGCTCATAGTCACAGGATGTCGCAGTCCTTCCTCCCGGCCACTGACAAAACCACGGAAGAAAGGACTTTACTCTGTGTACATTTGTGATAGAAGGTAAAAATTGTCCCCTTTTTTTGTACAGAAAAAAATCCAAGACTATCTCGGAGAGAGAGAGTGAGGAGAGAAAAGACAAAGCACATTTTGTCACCAGCGTTGTGACCCAGCCCATATACAGAGGAACAAGCAGATTGCAATTATAAGACACTCAGAAAGCCTGTACAAGGGGAGAGGTACAAGTATGCGGAGAAAAGATGGGTGGAAATTCCAGAAATAGATAGATATATATATATATACGCATGTACAGATACAGTTAATGGAAAAATCTTATGTCATGATGATGGTGAAGAACAGGAACGTTGACAACACCACTCCCTCACTCAGATTCTTCAGCACGCATCCATCCAAGACAACCCCCCCCCCCCCGGCGCTAAAACTGTTCCTCTTTTAGAGTGGAATTTACCAGACGCGACTGCTCCCCATATTCAGCGCCAAAAGTAAAGAACCAGGTTTTACTTCCACCCGTTTCTGAGAATGGATTGCCCGAACATCCACCCGTTTCTGGGAATGGATTGCCCGAACTTCCACCCGTTTCTGAGAATGGATTGCCCGAACATCCACCCGTTTCTGGGAATGGATTGCCCGAACTTCCACCCGTTTCTGAGAATGGATTGCCAGTGACTGAAGTGGAAACTAAAAACAATGTGCCTTAAAATCTCATTCATTCATTCATTCCCCCTCACAATCGACAGGGTCGTATTTATTTATTTCGACACCGGGGGGGGAGCAGAACCACTAAACACAACAACAGCGTATCTCTCTACCACATCTCACACACACAACATTCCCAACAAGATTCCTAAACAGAAACAACAAAATGAGAAAAATCTTACGCATTCTCTCGTGCAATCATTAGATAATTAATCATATCCGCACTCGTACACAATTCATGATGACACGGTTGTAGTTGTAGCAATAAAAATCTAACGACATTTGCATCCTGCTGCGGTTACATACGTGTGAAGCGGAGAAAAGGCAGAAGACGTCGACGACGACGCTGCTACGACACTAAAAGCTGCGGAGCTCGGCGGCGGACCTGGTCTTGCTGGTGGTGGCACACGCACTCTTCTTGGCAGTTTGGACCGTCCCAGGCCACAGTGGGGGAAAATTACCACTACTCTCTCTCTCACACACACACACACACACATACTCACACACACGTGATACACACACAGAGGCATTCAAAATCATCTACGCACACACAAACACGCGCGAGTACTACACACATTCACTCACACAGACGAGAATTTATTGTTCTATATATAAAACATGTGCACTCAGCTTGGTCCGTCTTTGTGGATAGTATTATGAAGATACTGGAAAAAATATCTGGGGAAAGATGGGGAAAAAAAAACATATCTCAAAATCCCACACGGATAAAAAGGGAAAGGGAAAATGTAAGAAGACAAGCAAGAGGTGAGAAAGTCAGGCAAGCAATGTAGTCAACATGTTGGGAAACCACTACAGCAATCATCCTGAACTACTCCTAGCTTAGCTTTTAGTAGACAGCTGACATTTGAATGAATCAAAAGATTTGATCTCTCTTAAAGTACACGGCAAAGCATTCTAAATCTTGGGGCCTTGATATTCCAATGTTATTTCATCCATTGTTTTAAGTTTCATAGATGGTAAAAGAAATTTCTTTTTGTTGTTGTCAGCTGATGAGAACTGACAACTTGAAAGATAACCGAGTTATACAAAGAGCAAATATATAACAACATACAAACAGAGGAAGGACAGATAAAGATGATTGAAACAAAAGAAACCCACTGCAGAGCGCCCTGCAATCACCCACTTTATCATCTTCACTGCTGCCAACTTTTCAAAACCAAAGAGCCCCCCCCCCCCCCCCCCAACTAATTGTCTTTATAAATGAGCATCCCACATAGGATTCTTTCAGTTCCACCTCCGTTGATTTCTTTTCCTGTCAAGAAATTCACAACAGACTAGTAAAAAAGATATAAGCTATCTCTGTTGCTGCTGTTGTATTTTCATTATCTTACTCACACAGCCGTAAATAGAAGAGTTGACCAAACATGACCATAATTATGTGAGGCAGCGTGGTGGAATCAGACTCTTGTCAATTTTTGGGCATATTGAGTTATTGGTATCATCTTAAAGCTAGCTCATTTATCTTGCTTTCAATGAAAAAATTACTCATCCATCTTCAATAGAACTGGAGATATTTTGGATTGAAGGAGGTGGGGGTCACCTGATTTAAGAGGTAAAATTAGCGAGAAAATGGCCGCCAAAGCTTGGTAAATTCCAAAGCTGGAGAGTCCATGGAAAGTGTAAATTTATATTTTTTGTGCCTTTAATCAACGTTTTCGGTGAAATCCTCAAAGGAATGTGTTTGTAAATGGACATAAAAAGTGTTGAGCCAAAAAAACAAAAATTCGATAAAAATTGCTAAGCAGGGAGAAAACTGCTGTTTTCTTCGATTTCATTATTTTGACGAGAGCCTGATTCCACCACGCTGCCTCACATATACTCAAACAACCGTATGAATAGAAGAGTGGACCATAGCCTAATACTACTACTCACACATATAAATCCTAATTTCTGCCGATGTGCGTTGAGGCGTTTCACTTGCCGTCTCTCACGTCCTCAATTTGTTGAACACACTCTATACGCTCCACCGACATGTCGGGGTTGAACTCCGTCACGGAGCGGATGGCGTCCGCCAGGGCCTGCGGGCAGTCGCAAACACACACAGATGTGTTAGTTGTAAGAGTTTTACGGCACTCGCAACACAAAAAGGTCATTTAAGTGCTGAAGATTAGAGGTGTTGCAAGAGAGTAACAAACACAAAAAAGGAGGGAAGAGGTAAAAGGAGCAAACCACACCAGAGCATCCGCCAACCATCCACACTTACACAGATGTACGTTATTTGTCAGTCACACAGATATATAGGGTTTGTCTATTTGTCAGTCGCAAACACACAGATGTACGTTATTTGTCAGTGGCAAACACACAGATGTACGTTATTTGTCAGTTACAAACACACAGATGTACGTTATTTGTCAGTTACAAACACTCAGATGTACGCTATTTGTCAGTCGCAAACACACAGATGTACGTTATTTGTCAGTCGCAAACACACAGATGTACGTTATTTGTCAGTCCTAAACACACAGAGGTACGTTATTTGTCAGTCGCAAACACACAGACATATATTATTTGTCAGTAAAACAGATATACAGGGTTTGTCTATTTGTCAGTCCCAAACACACTGATGTTTGATAGGAACAATGAAATAGAAGAGTGAGAGGATGGGGAAGAGGAGGTGGAAGAAGAAGAAGAAAAAGAAGAAGAAGAAGAAGAAGAAGGACAAGAAGAAGAAGAAAAAGAAGAAGAAGAAAAAGGAGGAGGAGGAGGAGGAGAAGGAGTAAAAGAAAAAGAAGAAGACGGAGATGGAGAAAGAGAAAATGAAACTGAGAAGGATAAAAGACGCTCTTCTGACTTTACAACTCGTTTTTAAAAAAACAAAACCCCCCAAAAAACAAAACAAAAAACCAACTTACAGCGTCGAAATCGAAATCATCCTCCTCATCCCCGCCGGACATGGTCACCTTCTGCACCACTCGCGTCTGCTCCACTCCGTCTCGCTCCGTCTTATACTGGGGACACAACAACAGAGAAACATAAACATGACACATTCGTTACACGTCTTAGTTTTAGTAAGAGTTTTACGGCACTTGCAACACAATAAGGTCACATAAGTGGCGAAGATTAGAGGTGGTGGGACCTAAGGGTTCAGAAAGTGAACCTTACAGTCGAGAGGAGTATGTTTTAAGCCATGTCTGTCATATCCGCAGTGTTACAGAAATTGCATTTATATGACGCATATCCGCGGTTTTACTGTAATTGCATTTATACGACGCATATCCGCAGTTTTACTGAAACTGCATTTATTTAACGCATATCCAAGCTCTATCATGCTCTAAGCCTTTACGACTATTATTACCCTAAAGACATTTTCGGCTTCCCGTGAAGCATACAATGCAAGCTGCGGATTAAGTGCTCAAACACTAACAAATTGACGAGATCTTTCGCTATCTATAAACAGGTACCAAATCCCACCAGGGTGAAGTAGTGAGGAAAGTTCCTTTAAAGTAAATTAAAGAGCCTTTCCCCATTCCAAGGTCAAAGCGTCAGGGCCCCTGAGAGTTCGAACCCCTGACCTATCGCTCATGAGCCAACCGGTCTAACCTCTAGACCATCGACACTACAACACGAAAAGTCGTTACAACAGAAGCAAAGAGCTGACAGGCGGATATGACAGCACGTCATCGTCACTCCCAGAGGCACCCTCCGACCACCCACGTCACCATCACTACCAGTAGCACCCTCCAACCACCCACGTCATCATCACTACCAGTAGCACCCTCCGACCACCCCCTTCATCATCACTACCAGTAGCACCCTCCACCACCCACGTCACCATCACTACCAGTAGCACCCTCCAACCACCCACGTCACCATCACTATCAGTAGCACCCTACAACCACCCACGTCATCATCACTACCAGTAGCATCCTCCAACCACCCGCCTCGCTGTCACTGTCCGTAGCAAGTTGGACAAAACAGCTGAGGGTACAGACAAGTTGAGTTTAAGTGAGAGTTTTACTGCACTTACAACACAAAACAGGTCATAGAAGTGCAAAAAAAAATGTAAGGTTTTCTAGAGAGTGACATTCAAAGAAAAGAAGGAGGGGATTATAAGGACAAGAAATGTTTGCTAGAAAAGGAGGGGATTGTAAGGACAAGAAATGTTTGCTAGAAAAGAAGGAGGGGATTATAAGGACAAGAAATGTTTGATAGAAAAGAAGGAGGGGATTATAAGGACAGTAGATGTTTGATAGAAAAGAAGGAGGGGATTATAAGGACAAGAAATGTTTGATAGAAAAGAAGGAGGGGATTATAAGGACAGTAAATGTTTGATAGAAAAGGAGGGGATTATAAGGACAAGAAATGTTTGATAGAAAAGAAGGAGCAAACTGCACTAGAGCATCCACCAACCACCCACGTTAAGACATGGAGATATCCTATAAATTTTACAAATTCACTTCTTTTTTTTTTAACACCCATTTTAGATTACTGAAGGCCTTTGCCAGATTGACCTTTGAATTAAGGTCCTTCTCTGATTTAAAAAAACAAAAAAAACAAACAAAAAAAAACCCGAGGTGAAATGTGCAAAAACTGTCCACAAAACCAAAATCATGGAATGGACTTGAACTTTTAAAGTTTTAGTAGAGTTTTTACGGCGCCGGTGCTCGCAACAGCATTAGGTCATATGAGCGCCAAGGGGTGAACGTCAACGGAGAAGTCCATAAAAGGAATCAGACTTACTCTGCTCATCTCTCTAGCCTCAACAGCACGAGGTCTGCTTCGACTATCAAGGCACCCCGGAAATAGCGGGTCACAAGAGTGTGACAAACATACAAAAGAAGTAGAAAAAAATGACGATAGTAAGGATTAGGAAAGAAAAAGCAACAGTTCGCTGTTGTAGTTCAGGCACAGTTATGAGCATGACATTGATGAATCAGCCCGTTTACAATTTTACTGTGCATAAGAACATGTTAATGTCCCCCGCTTTGGGAATGGCCTAAAGATATTTCAGTCAGTGGCACCGCCCTGAAGGGTTCATGAGCTGATGATGACCATTAAAAAAAAAAAGTAGGTCTAAGAGTTTTACGGCACTTGCAACACAATAAGGTCATATAAGTGCCAAAGATTAGAGGTGTTACAAGAGAGTAACAAACACCAAAAAAAAGAAAGAGGGGAGAAAAAGATGATAGATGTTTGATAGGAAGAGCAAACCACACCAGAGCGAGCATTCTTCAACCACCCACGATGACCTTTAACGTCCTCGGAGGAAGAAAAAGTCAGAGACTGAGCTGGCTACTGCGCAAACGTAATGATCAACAAAATCCACAAAACTGGACATTTGAGGAGAAGCCATTGTTTTCTACAACCACAGATTCTACACTGCGCTTACAGCTAAACTGAAGTTTCAGCAGTTACGGTTTTACCCCTACTAAAGCATGACACAAAATGATTGAAGTTTTAGCTGTTTAAATCTGATGTCTCTTTCAGCATGACATAGCAAAAGTGAGGCTTAAGCAGTTCAAAAGTTGATGTCTATTTCAGTATGACACAGGTAAACGAAGCCAAAATGAAATAAGAGTCAGAGGAACCGTGAAATGAAGCAGGTACTAAAAAACATTTTAAAGAAATAAAACATGTAGGGATTTTTACCCCTCCATCGACACAATTTAGACTTCGAACCGGCCTGCCAAAGCAAACTCGGACCACGAGAGAGATACAACATCCCAGCAGAAAGACCGAGACACTCAATAAAAATGTCCTCCCCACTCGAGGGAATCCAATTTGAGTCTTCTGTATGACAAAGAAAAGCACCTAACCGCTCACCACAGACGCCAATTTTCTTCCCAGCGCGGAGGAGGTACAACATTCCTAGGTACACAACGGCATGTTGGGGGGCACAAGATATTGGGAAACGTCTCCAGGGAGCACCCAGGAACTATTTGGAGACGTATTCCCGCACACAGATGCACTGCTTTGGGCGGTCAAGCTTGTGTATTGTTTGCTACAGATCACACATATGGCCACTAAAACTCTAGCAAACCAATTATTTGCAAGTTCAAACCTAATTGCAAAATATCAAATTATGGAGTAAAACAGGGGGGTCTGTAACCCCCCCCCGATTTTTTAAACTTGGTCCAGAGGCACAAAGCATTTTGATTGGTCTACCTCCGACGGAGACGTCTCCGGATAGATACTGTGATGTTTGGGAGACAACAACAGACAAGTCGCAAAGAAAACAAGGACCGGCCTACGGTAGAACACAGACATGAAACAGCACAGGGAAAGTAGTTCTTACAACAGTATTTCTGTAACACATACCGAGATTGACTTTCAAGGACAAAAATAATATTTCATGTAAATTATTGTAAGACTGTACAAAGATTCCATTGTAAGACTGTACAAAGATTCCATTGTAAGACTGTACAAAGATTCAATTGTAAGACTGTACAAAGATTCCTTTGTAAGACTGTACAAAGATTCCTTTGTAAGACTGTACAAAGATTCCTTTGTAAGATAAGATTCGATGGTAAGACTGTACAAAGATTCGTTTGTAAGACTATACAAAGATTCCTTTGTAAGACTGTACAAAGATTCGATTGTAAGACTGCACAAAGATTTCTTTGTAAGACTGTACAAAGATTCGATTGTAAGACTGTACAAAGATTCCTTTGTAAGATAAGATTCGATGGTAAGACTGTACAACGATTCGTTTGTAAGACTATACAAAGATTCCTTTGTAAGACTGTACAAAGATTCGATTGTAAGACTGCACAAAGATTCCTTTGTAAGACTGTACAAAGATTTCTTTGTAAGACTGTACAAAGATTCGATTGTAAGACTACAAAGATTCGATGGTAAGACTGTACAAAGATTCGATTGTAAGACTGTACAAAGATTCGATTGTAAGACTGAACAAAAATTGTGAGTAACTAGCGCCGAATCAGCTCGAAAATTAACGATTGGTTTGGTGGTCGAGATAACGCACAGGTTAAAACCTACAACTGTGGGTGGTTGGCGGGTGCTCTGTCTGGTGTGGTCTGCTCCCTTTTCCCTGTCAAACACCTATCCTTCGTCCTCATCTCCCTCCCCACCTCCTTCTTTTCTTTGTACTACGTGACTCTCTAATGACGTCTCTACATCTCCGGCACTCACACGCACGAGCCACCTGTGCTGCAAGAGCCGTGGTGTGGAGACTTTCAGACTTTCACTACAAGGGAAAAAAACAAAACAAGCACAACCTACAACTTACTGTTGTGGTTTCAATGGTCTGCATTCTGGTACTGTGCGACTGAGCACTGACTAGAATCCCCTCATCGAGATCCGGTGGCAACCCGTCGCGTTCATAAGTCACCGTTCTCGTCTGAGTTTTGACCAGTGGGATATTTCGACTGGACACAGGGGGCTCCTCAAAGTTGGGGTTGTATTTGACCTTTTCCGTGGCCACCGTCGGAGGCTAGAAGCCAAACGAGCCACCGAGAACCAACGAGTGTGGTGGTGGTGTGGTGGTGGTGCCCACGGGGTCAGAAAGCGAAGGGGACGGGACGGTGGTGGTGGTGGGTGGTGGGTGGTGAGGGACCGTGGGAAAAAAAGAAGAGAGAGAGAAACAAAAAGGTGAGAAAGTGCCCACAGAGATGAAGAGATGCAGACAGGAAACAAACAGACAGACGAATGACACGATGAACACAAAGTGAGTCACACACGATGATGTCCACTCTCCAACTACTGACCTCATCCAAATATACAACACAACATTCAACACAGGGTCAACACACGGGCTAGCATGCAAGCAAACACACAGCCAAACAAACACACAGCCAAACATGCACACAGCCAAACATGCACACAGCCAAACAAACACACAGCCAAACATGCACACAGCCAAACATGCACACAGCCAAACAAACACACAGCCAAACATGCACACAGCCAAACAAACACACAGCCAAACAAACACACAGCCAAACATGCACACAGCCAAACAAACACACAGCCAAACAAACACACAGCCAAACACACACACAGCCAAACACACACACAGCCAGCAGATTTTTTCTGTCCCTACATGTGTATTATTTGTATTTATAACATGGATATCAAAATCTGTACATAATGAAACTTATTTAAGCGCCACGCCCGTTGAGTTGTGTGCTTGCTGGATTGTTTCTGGTTACTTTCATGTCTTCAGGCTAGTCTAGAAAATATTCAACTATAACTAGAAGCACACAGATGTCCAGCCAACCAACAATAGCAGTTCTAGGGAACAAAAAGACTCCGCCTGAGAGGAGCAGTTACCATACAGCTGATAGTTCTCTTAGAAACCGTTGCTTACAAATCACACACACTCACACACACACACGCAAATGGACACACACATACACACACACAAATGCACGCATGCACACTCACACACATACACAGACACTTGTGATAGTTTTTTTTTTACACGTTTTTCGCCTGCTGGATCAAAGCATCTGAGAAAGTTAACTCTCCATTTTAGATAGAAAATATTGAAATCTGTCAAACTGGCTGCTCAATAAATGTGTGTCACGACATGAAGCAATCAGGTGCTCGGCAGTATTTGGGCATATGGAGGAGTCATTGGTTTCAATTTAAAGATTGCTCATCTGTTTTGCTTTTGATGAAAAAAAAACAACAAAAAATAACCCTTTTATCTTGAATAGAAATCGAGATATTTGCAATAGAAGGAGGTGGGGGTGGCTTTACGTCAGGGGAAAGAAAAGTTAAGTGAGAAATTGGTGACCAGTTTCTGTGCCCTTGAAAACTGCAAATTTACATTGGGGGGGGGGGGGGGGGGGGGTTGTCTCTGTGATCAAAGTTTTTCTGTAAAATCCACTACTAAAGTTTTTAAATGGACACAAAAAATGTTGAGCCAGAAAAAAAAAGCAACGAATTAATTGACAAAAGTTTCACCGAACAAGTGGGAAAAATGCCAGCCTCTTCCATTTCATTATTTTGATGAGCACCTGATTTCATTCACCCCCAGTGCCACAAATATAATTTAACCAAGGCGATTGAGTTCAAACCCTACAAAAAAACTTACACTGAGGGAAAAAGCAGCCAGACCTACATCTGAACAAGGCCTGAGCACACAATCCTTGAGACATACGTCTGAGTCTAAATACATTTTTTTTAAATCTTTAAAGACACATTTAATGACATCATTTTTATGTCAGTAGATTCATGTTCAGTACAAGGTTATGTAAATGATTATGTATCCATTTATGCATTTTGCGAATTGCATTGTGTATTTTATTTTAGGTATTATGTGAATTTGTAGGTGCTCAATTCATTACAATGTGTAAGCCTGTGCGTGTGATAAGCAAGTAGGTAGGTGTGTGTGTGTGTGTGCGTGTTATAAGCAAGTTTGGCGTGCGTGCATGTGTGTGCATATGTGTGCGTGTTGGCGTGCATGTGTGTGTATGTGTGTGTGTGCATACGAGCGTGAATATTGTTCGTACATTCATTTATGTAAACCGCCTAGAGCTGTATTCACACGGGAGTGGGCGTCGTAGAAATGATCTTCATTATTATTATTATTATTATTATTATTCTTACTACATCCAACAGGGCAGGCGACAATCATTCCACACATGCAACTGTCAAGGAAGATGTTCGAGGAACCAGTGAAAAGTGGACACATCAAACAAGTGTTGTTGGTTCGGGTTAAGAGAAGCACATTCACACAGCAACACTCATTTAGTGCATGAACAAAGAAAGAAAGACAGAAAGAAAGCAAAGAAAGACAGAAAGAAAGCGAAGAAAGAAAGAAAGCAGGAAAGAAAGCAAAGAAAGAAAGCAAAGAAGTAGTACCTACCACAGGAAGTAGACCCCACCAGCGGCACCCTCCAACCACCCACCATAAAACAGTTTTCGTGCCTTCTGAGAATTTAGTGATGCCATGAAGGGATGGTCTGCTTTAAACTACAGACTTTCACAAGTCCACTTTAAACTACAGACTTTCACAAGTCCACTTTAAACTACAGACTTTCACAAGGCGACTTTAAACTACAGACTTTCACAATCCACTTTAAGATACAGACTTTCACAATCCAATTTAAAATACAGATTTCACAATTCACTTAAAAATAGGGACTTTCACAAGGCCACTTTAAAGTACAGACTTTCACAAATCCACTTTCATCACATCTAGGGGGTAGCATTAATAAAACAGAAGAGACTCAGACAGCACACGAAGAGTCTTAGTGGCACGCTTGACAGTCAAATTTGGCAGGGATGGAAAGCATGCACGTCTTTTGTTGTGGTTTAATAAAAAAGAAACACCAAAAAATTATTTTTTTTAAATTAAAGGGCACAGCACAGAGAGAGCGAGCACACACAGAATTAGAACACAGTCAAAAGAAGGGGGAGGGAAGTGGTTCGGGTTACGACGGTTCTCGCCACCAAATGCAAACGTATTTCAAAAAAACATGTTCTCCCTAATATCTTCCAGCACATCCCTGTCTGAGGGTCAAGGGTCACACACAGCGTGCCATGCTCGGTTACTCACAACTAGAAATACGTCTTGGCGTAGACGCAATTGTTCACATGAGCAAAGCACCAATTGTTCACATGACCAACGCCACGATTGTTCACATGAGCAAAGCAGCAATTGTTCACATGAGCAATGCACCAATTGTTCACGTTCACATGACCAATGCCACAATTGTTCACATGACCAAGGCCACAATTGTTCACATGAGCAATGCAGCAATTGTTCACATGAGCGATGCAGCAATTGTTCACGTTCACATGAGCAATGCACCAATTGTTCACGTTCACATGAGCAATGCCACAATTGTTCACGTGACCAATGCCACAATTGTTCACGTGAGCGATGCACCAACAGCCAGCAGTTACCCTGGGCAGGCAGCTCCGTTTCGTCCACACTGACCATTGCAAGACCATTGAAACCATGCTACAGTACCTACTACTATCGGGAGATGGCAACTGTTCACAACCAACTTCTTTAAGTTAAAGTAAAGACTAAGACACAACTGTTCCTTTAACATAGTAATTGTTACTCTGACAAACAGACAGCTTCCTAGACGAGACATAGCCTGATGTCGGATACTGAGCTGGCAGTAGCTACAAAATCAAACATATTAAATGTAAGAACATCTGCATTTAAAAAAATTGTTTTAATAATTAAATAAGAAGCCTAAAAAAAAACTATCGCCAATACGTACCACAAATATTTGTGCCATGACGTTCATAAACATTTTGACAGCTCAGTGTAAAATTCTGCCATAATATGCAAGGGTGAAAGATGACGTGTTACAGAGTCCTACACTGAGGGGTCAGTTTGGATTGATTGATTGATTGAGTAGGTGTTTTACGGCACCATCGACTCAATTAGGGGTCAACGTGGATTGGTCACACTAGGAAAACCCGATCAATGCAAACACTGCGGCAAAGTGAAGATCTGGGATTTTTTAACATTTGGTAAGTGTCTTACAGCGCTCGCAACTGTATAAGGTCATATGAGCGCACGGGGCACATTACACATTGAAGATCTGCGACATCATTACATAGATCAATATATATATATATATATATATATAACAAGCAGGCGTAACACTTAAAAAATAGAGAAATTATAACTGGGGGGGGGAGAACGGTGCTCTTTTTCCCCGAAACAGGGTCCTTATCTGAAAAAAGCCAGAAAAGATGCGACGAGACAGCCTTACACAACAGTGCACAGAGGAGAACACCTTATTCGAAAAAGGCCACAAAATAATCTGCGAAAAAGCTTAGAATGATACTGCACATAAGCTAACATGGCACATTAAACATAATATTACATTTACAAAATCTATGCCACTACGTTCCACATGTCTGACTGACTGACTGACTGCGACTACATCTATAGGAAATACCAGCACCCCGTCATGGGTCTGCAGAATTCTTTTTAAAATCTGGAGCATTTGCTGTAGGAGCGACACAAAGCACATCTGGGTACAGAATCACGGCAAAACAGGTGTAGAAAAAAACAGGCCTAGGCAGCAGTGTCTTTTATTATGGAGAAGAAAATGTTCAACAAAAGACCCAGCACAGCAGATGCGACTCAGTTATTTCCAGTTTCACCCCTCCAACAACGGGAGAATTTCAACTTCCGAGCAAACATTACTTGTGAGCAAAAAATAATTGAGAAAAAGAAGAAGATCCACACCAAATTGGGGATAAGAACAGGGTCAGGCAAAGAAAGTCACTCAAACCTGAGAGGAAAGTACATGGACTCTACAACTCCCTGCAACATCTCTCTGTGTTCTGTCATTCTCAAACCAACAACATCCTCGCTACATAACATTTTAGCACAACTACTCTACAACATGCTGAACATGAAGTCTGCCCCAAACAACAAACTAACTAACTAGTTAGAACATAACACAACCAATAATTACTTATACTGCCACCTCTTGCCCCTCAATTGTTCAGTTTGCCCCAAACAATAAACTAACTAGTTAGAATATAACACAACCAATAATTACTTATACTGACACCTCACGCCCCTCAATTGTTCAGTTTGCCCCAAACAACAAACTAACTAGTTAGAATATAACACAACCAATAATTACTTATACTGACACCTCACACCCCTCCATTGTTCCGTCGGACCAATGACAACCAGGACGATATTCTGTAAATGCTCAAACATTTTCTGGGATTCTCTAAAGTTGAGCTATCACATCAGCTACACATCAACTCTATACCTCTACCTCTAAACGTTCGAAAGACTTTCTTCCACCATTCCCAAATTTTAAAATATTTAACGCAGGTGTATTTACACCCCCATCGACACGACTTAGATAATTTAGGAGGCGGGCTTGTAAACCTGCCTATCAGGACCAACCCGAGCTGAGAGGGATACAACAAACATCCTAGGGGAAAGACCCAGAAACTCAGGGTAAAATTTCCATGCACCCCAGAATCAAACTCAGGTCTCCTGCGTGCGAGCAACGGCAAAGAAGCACATTTGATTAGTGCTACACCGCAAAAACGGGTCGTAATTCCCAGAATTCGATATTGACACAGAAGCGGTTAAAACGTTAGCAGTGTAAGTTATTGCCACAAACACACACAGGGAGAGAAAGGGAAACCAGTTCTGCATAAACAGTCCACACACAGCAGTCCAGTCGGCCCCAGGGTAGCGTGCTGGGAGACACTTTTTTACAGGGTTCCTGCCATGAACTCCCCACTGAATTCAAGGAGATTTCAAGGAGAAATTTAAAAAATTCAAGGAGATTTCAAGGAGAAATTTTAAAAATTCAAGGAGATTTAGTCAAGAAATTCATGCCACGTTTTCGGCGGCGCACTCGCACCCAGGAAGCTTATTTCCAATAGGCCTACACTTGTCTGAAAGGAACGGTAGTTTCAATTGTCCAACAAAAATTTCATTCATGTCCGATCCGGCAAAGTTCAAGGAGGTTCCACAAATCCAAGGAGTGTTTTGAAGGAGATTTTTACTTGAATGCAAATTCAAAGAGTTTTCAAGGACTCGCTGAATTCAAGGAGGCGGCAGGAACCCTGTGTTTGTTATGTTTGTGAGGGTGCCCAAACCGACTGAATGTCTCCAGCGCTGACTCGTGATGATGAGATGAACACATCTAGCACTATTTCACACTAACTAATTCATGATGATGATGAATGACGGAACCACAGCTCTAACCCTATTTCACATAAACTCATGATAAAGATACAAAAATAAATCAAGCATTTTCCTCCACATAAAGTCACGATAATGAGAAAATATACGTATCTTTAGAATACCACCAACTGTTTAACTGAATTGTCTATTGTAATTTCACACAAACTTATGATAATGAAGAAATATGCGTCTCTTTGGTTGGAATACCAACTGTTTAACTGAATTGTCTATTGCAATTTCACACAAACTCATGACAATGAAAAAATATGCGTCTCTTTGGTTGGAATACCAACTGTTTAACTGAATTGTCTATCGTTATTTCACACAAACTCGAGATAATAAGAAAATATACGTATCTTTGGAATACCATACCAAGTACTAAGCAGGATTCTCTATCGCCATTTCACACAAACTCATGATAATGAGAAGTAACATGTGTAGTGAAGCAACCAAGGTACTAGTCAAATCTACCGTGACAACACAGACAGGAAAATAAAATCTTACTTGTACACAAAATCTATTCTTACAACACTGCCACACTATACATTTCACAAAATCTAGTTATACTACGCTGTATTTCTTAAACTGAGTGTGCGTTTTCCCATACAAATGTTCCTATATTAAAATTCTTTCTACATCAGCTTCAGAACAAAAGTAATCAGCAAACTATGTCACAAACTGAAAGTATACTGCTACATAATCTTATTGTTGGGGGGGGTGTGTGGTGTGTGTGTGTGTGTGCGTATGTGTGTGTGTGTGCGTGTGCGTATGTGTGTGTGTGTGTGTATGTGTGTGTGCGCGTATGCGTGTGTGTGCGTATGAGTAAGAAATAAACCACCAACCAAAAACAAAAGCACACACACAGCTACTCCTAACAAGTTACATTTCCAAAAGACGTACTGAGCTGAGACCAAAAGCAACGAACGGACAGTAAAAACTGCTGAAATCTTCAACACCAACTCACACATCGAAAGCAAACAGAGGCAAAGGAGGCAGAAGACTTACAAGAAACTACTGCTCTCAAATAAAATCTATTCGATTAAATAAACAGCACAGACATCTGACTACCCTAACAGTGTGATTTTCATTAAACCCCCAGATTATGCGCCAACAGTCAGAAACAACGACAAGTAGAACAAAAAAACAGGCAGGCGTGGGAATTTCATACTGCAGTAATAATAATAATAATAATAAATGACATTGATATAGTGAGTGCTCAACCCCGATCAAAGTACACGGGCTCTGAGCGCAGTTAGAAATCTGGTATTCCAAAAGTTTTTCTCTCTCCCAAATCAGCATAACGAGGCTGCTGACAGTAAAAGCTAGCAGAAACACAGACCCACAGAACAGAATGACAATTCCCGCTTGCGTAGAACTACACTTACAGAAAATTCCCATTTGAGTAGAACTACACTCTACACTGAGGGAAAATTCCCACCACAGTAGAACTACACTCTACACTGAGGGAAAATTCCCATTTGAGAAGAACTACACTCTACACTGAGGGAAAATTCCCATTTGAGTAGAACTACACTCTACACTTACAGAAAATTCCCACCACAGTGGAACTACACTTACAGAAAATTCCCATTTGAGTAGAACTACTCTACACTCATGGAAAATTCCCACCACAGTGGAGCTACACTTACAGAAAATTCCAAATTCTCATTTGAGTAGTTCGTTGTAAAGCTCGTTGACATGTGTAGAGCATGGACACGCACTATAGGAAAGCAGTTATCATTATGGCTATCATAATTAATTATTGTTATCACCATAAATACTTTTATGAATTATTAGTATTATTTCTATTATCACTATGGTTATTATTATTATTATTATTATTATTATTATTATTATTATTATTACCCTCTATTATAACCAGTAGGCCTACATGGTGTAAAATCTAGGGCTGGGCAATGAGTCGCTTTAGCAAAATCCGGATACTATCTTAATGCACCTCTTCGGCAAATAATATGATATGAACCGCTTCGGCAAATTTGGTTAGAACCACTTTGACAAGCGGGTAGCATCATTTCAACCAATGGGTGCACCCACTTCGGCAAAAGGGTCAGGAAGAAAGAGAGTTAAGAGTCTGAATTCGGATAATGTCTTATTGAGGATTATCCTATTATCCGGACATTTATCCGGATTTCGCCCACCTCTAGTAAAATCATTACCCTCTATTATAAGCAGATAAGATAAGATACATCTCTATTGTCCAGATCCTGGCACATTGGTTTGGTACATGACGTAAAATTCCCACGCCGACTGCGCCGACAGACAGACAGACACGGAGAAGCTCGGGCCCAACAAAGGGGTGGGGGGGAGGGGAGGGAGGTAAATGAAAGAGCTACTCACGTTAAAGCTGTCGTCCATGCTGTGGTTGCCCTTGGGGGGCACGGGCGGGGGGACTTTGCCTCGGCCCACGGTGCTGGTGGCCGCGGGGTGGAAGAACGGCATCGTGTTGTCCGAGAAGCCGGACTTGATCGTGTCCTTGGTGCCCTGGAGCGGGACACGGGTTGGACGTTTATTTGAGTTGTCGTTGTCAGCAAGGTTTTACAGCGCTCGCAACAACACAATAAGGTCAAATAAGTGCAGAAGAATAGATGTGTCATAAAAGAGCTTTTAGTTTAGTTTTAGTAAGAGTTTTACGGCACTCGCAGGTCATATAAGTGCCGAAGAATAGAGGTGTTACAAAAGAGTAACAAACACAAAAATGAAGGAGGAGAGATGGTTTAGTTTAGTTTCAGTAAGGTTTTACGGTGCTCGCAACTGCATAAGGTCATATGAGCGTAGAAGAATAGATGCGCCACAAGAGAGTTTTTAGCTTAGTTTTAGTAAGAGTTTTACGGTGCTCGCAACACAATAAGGTCACATGAACGCCGAAGAATAGATGTGTCACAACAGAGTAACAAACACAAAAAATGAAGGAGGAGAGATAGTTTAGTTTGGTTTTAGTAAGAGTTTTACGGCGCTCGAAACACAATGAGGTCATATAAGTGCCGAAAAATAGAGGTGTCCCTTTATAGATGTTTGATAGGAAAGAAGGAGGAAAGATAAAGGCAATAGATGTTTGATAGGAAAGGAGGAGAGATAAGAGCAATAGGTTTTTGATAGGAAAGAAGGGGAGAGATAAGGGCAGAAATGTTTGATAGGAAAGAAGGGGAGAGAAGAGGGCAATAGATGTTTGATAGAAAAGAAGGAGAGATGAGGGCAATAGATGTTTGATAGGAAAGGAGGAGAGATGAGGGCAATAGATGTTTGATAGGAAAGAAGGAGAGTTAAGGGCAATAGATGTTTGATAGGAAAGAAGGAGCAGACCACAGCAGAGCACCCGCCAGCCCCCCGCGTGTGGAGACAACATCCCCGCGTCAGCGTCACTCACCGTCACTGGCTCAGGCACGGGCTCGAAGCGCTGTCGGTTCTCCACTTCCTTCTCGTCGCCGACCACGCCCGTCATGTCTCCTTTGCCCACGCCCAGACCCAAGCCGTACGGGTACGCCCCACCGCCGGGCGCTGAGCCAACCACACCAGCCTGAGGAGACAGCCAGACGTACGTGAATATACTGCGTTTGATGAGTTTTAGTTTTTAGTAGAGGTTTTACGGCACTCGCAAACGCATAAGGTCATATGAGTGCCAAAAGATTAGAGGTGTTACAAGAGAGTAACAAACATAAATGCTTGATGTGTATGTGTGTGTGTGTGTGTGTGTGTGTGTGTGTGTGTAGGGAGCATGACTCAAGCAACAACACAGTGGCTTATGAAACAACATAAGATCAGATATACTTTATACATAAGATAATGTATGTTATAGACAAGACATACCTTAAATCTACGATATACCTTATAGCTAAGATACATTTTATTGTCAAGATATACCTTATAGCTAAGATATATTTTATAGTCAAAATATACTTTATAGATACAATCAATATACAGTCAAGCATGCACATAGCTAAACCAGCAGGACACTGGAATCTTTTCATTTTGTACATGTTTTACACACAATGAAAATACCACGCAAGAAAAAATTGGGATTGAAAAAAATTTGGAGCTGAAAATCTGTTTGCTATGTGCATGTATTGGTATGCCTGTTTAAGACTGTACACATGTACTTTAGTAAGTTAGTTTTAGTAAGGTTTTACGGCGCTCGCAACTGCATAAGGTCATATGAGCACCAGAAGATTAGAGGTGTTACAAGAGAGTAACAAACATAAAAAAGAAGAAGGACAGATAAGGATGAAAGATGTTTGATAGGAAAGAAAGAAGAAGCATACCACACCAGAGCACCCGCCAACCACCCACACATGTACTTTACTGAACACCCACAGGAAGAGACTGATCCAGCGCTTTCACCAGCCTCTGCAACATGAAATATTCACACATAGCACCACATCAACACAGAAAGATTTCTGTCACTGAAATGTCTACAAATTAAATCAGTCATGTGTGGTTTTAGTTTATGTGAGAGTCTTACAGCATTTGCAACACAAATAGGCCATATGAGTGCAAAAGATTAGAAGTACAACAAGAGACAGAGCAAAGATGGAGAAGAGATTAAGGACAATAGATATTTGACAAGAAAGAAGGAATAAACGCAAACTAAAGCTCCCGCTTATCATCGACACATAATAAATGAATGTATAGTGGTGACAGACACAAAAAAACCTCAGCTGTTATTTTTACCTGACAACAAGAGTGACGTACACTTCTGTACTGTGGTATAACTGATTCTTTATACTACAGAAAAATGAACAGCCTGCATCTTTCTCATAATGGTTTTTCAGTTTTAGTAAAAGTTTCACAGGCACTTACAAGACTCATTTTTCAGAAGTAAAAAATAAAATAAAAAATATCCCAATTTTGTAAACACATTTATCAATATTACATTATTTATATTTGATTTATTATCTCACAAACACAGCTCTGAAATCTGTACAAAAGACCATGACAAGGTAAAAAAGACGCAAAAGCCACCAATGTAAAGTTTAAACAAAACCAAAAAACGTTGCAGAAACAAGTCTCTGATTGAAATGGTTATATTTGGTTTTTTAATTCATGGGGGAAAAAAAGATGCAAAGATCCACCCCCCCCCCCCAATTAAAAAACAAGCAAAAAAAACAAACTACATATGCCAGAAGCAATATTCATAATGATAAGGTCATTTCAAGCTGAATAGGAAGGAAAAAAATGAGTGGAAAAAAATTTCATAATACGGACTTAGTCCCATATAATGGGGTGCGCTGACAAAACGGGTTACGTCTCACAGTACAGGATTGGAGATACCAGCCAAACTTCAAAGGCGGTCAAATTTACGTACGCAAGTTTTTTCAGTGTTCAAGGCCAAAATGGCCCACATCACATCAACAGACAACACTCTTTTGTTCCTCAAGGAAAGGGACAAATTTGTAGGTTTTCAACTGATGCCATTTTCTTCAAGTTTGACAAGTCTTTTTTCTCATTCCATACTAATTAACTGTACAAACTCCACCTATAAATTTGATTTACATCTATGTCCACAGGGCAAAAATTCGAAAAGTAAATTTGACATATCTATGCCCATAGGGCTAAAACTCGAAAAGTAAATTTGACGTATCCCGAAAAGTAAATTTGACGTATCTATGTCCATAGGGCTGAAACTCGAAAAGTAAATTTGACGTATCTATGTCCATAGGGCTAAAACCCGCAAAGTAACTCATTTTGTCAGAGCAAGCCTCACAACTCTGGGCAACATCCGCTACTTCAGTTCAAGACGAAAGAACAAAACACTGTGCGTGATCGTTGTTTGTTTCCAGTTCTGATCTCACTACTACAAGCGTTCAGTTGTTAATAATGCAACTTCACACACAGCCAGGCTGGGTTAGGCACCGTTAGTAGAGAGAGAGAGAGAGAGAGAGAGAGAGAGAGAGAGAGAGAGAGAGAGAGAGAGAGAGGGAGGGAGGGAGAGAGGGAGGGAGGGAGGGAGAAAGAGAGGGAGAGAGAGGGAAAGAGAGGAGAGAGAAGAGAGAGAGAGAGAGAGAGCGAGAGAGAGAGAGAGAGAGAGAGAGAAGGTTGGTTCTTGTCTCGGGGGCTAGCTAGAGAGGGTCAAGGACTGATTAGTTACGGAGAGTCATGAATAAGTTGAGTGAGTCAAGCAGGCAAAGATAATTTATAATTGGGTGTTCCGCTGAAGCCAGCTGAAAATGAAGAAATCATGAACGGTCACACATGAGCTGACAAAGACAAAAAAAAAAAGAAGATATAAAGCATTTTTGGGTTGGTTTTTTTCAAATTAAGGTGATATTTTCACCCCCCCCATCGACACAATTTAGATAATCAAAGAGACAGGCGTTCGACTCTGCCGCCTGTAAGGGCTAATCCAGGCTGAGAGGGATACAACATCCCCGCAGAAAGACGGAGAAAATCAAGTCTTTCTCCCCGCATGGGAATCAAACTCAGGTCTCCCATGTGTGACAACAAAGTGCCCAACTATTAAAACCACTACTACAGACCACCACCTTGGCCTTCGCATGCAATGAATGGACAAAAAAAAACGAATACACCGGCGTACTGGTTTCTCAGCTAAAATGCTGAAGAAGTAACAGAGATAAAGCAGACGGCAACAGCCGAAAAATGTAAGCAAAGCATCAACCTGTAAAAGGAGAAAAGATAAACAGTCTGCGATTCGTCACTCTCAGTCAAATACTGAACCAATTCTGCCGTTTCACTCAAGAAGACGAGGAAAAGGAAATGGAGACAGTCTCTCCTCTGCAAGGCTCAAATTCTCATCAAAGGGAGAGTATCATTAGCACGTACTCTTAGTTTTAGTCCAGTTTTACGGCACCTGCAGCACAATAAGGTCATATGAGTGCCGAAGAATAGATGTGTTACGAGAGAGTAACATACACAAAAAAGAAGCAGGAGAGATAAGGACGATAGATTGTTTGATAGGAAAGAAGCAACAAACCACAGCAGAGCACATACTCTGATGGATCTCCCAGAAGTGGTTCCCACAGAGACCATCCACGGAAGTGCAGCACACAGATAGACCTCCCAGAAGTAATTCACACAGACAGGCCAAAAACATGGACACTTGACACATACTTCAGTGGAAAGACCAAATGACAGGTCAGTTTTTTTTAGTTTTAGTAATAATTTTAAGGCACTTCAAATGCAGTTAGGTCATGTAAGTGTCATATAAGATAAAAGAGGTGTTACAAGAGAGCAACGTACCGAAAAAGAAGAAGATAGATGTTTGATTGAAAAGCAGAAACAGTCTGCACCAGGGTACCCGCCAAACACCGACCATGTGCTTGTGAAGAGAGACCAACAGACAGACCATGATACAGAACCTGAACAGAACCCCGTCTCCACCACGGGACAAGGTTAATCAACAATAAAAGACAAATCTTTACAGAATTGCAGTCCTTCAGGGAGTTTCTCAAAGCAAAAGCAGCTTTCTGATCCAAAGACACAGGTCTGTCAGCCAAAAAGTCAAGAGAAGAAAGCTGGATATCAAAATAGCCACAACAGCTTTTCACTGGACACAAGAAGTGCAAAGCACAAACGAGAGAGAGAGAGTGAGAGAGAGAGAGATAGAGAGAGAGAGAGTGAGAGAGAGAGATAGAGAGTGAGAGAGAGTGAGAGAGAAAGAGAGAGAGAGAGAGAGTGAGAGAGAGAGAAAGAGAGGAAGAGAGAGAGAGGGAGGGAGAGAGAGAGGGAGGGAGACAGAGAGAGAGAGAGATAGAGGGAGAGCTCATGACTCTGACACACCCACAGAGAGAAATCCTTCAGAACACACACCTGTCCAGAATGGACCATATTTATGGCAGTTGTTTGCAGCTGCTCTCATGCCAGCAGACGTAGCCTGAGACACATATCAATTAGTAGAAGACTCATGCCAGCAGACACAACGCGGGACAAATGTCAATGAGTAAACTCATGCCCACATTCCAGACAAGTCAAATCTGTAACTCTGAGGCAAAACTGGAGCAGGCATCGACATCATCATCATCATCATCATCCACCGCGACATATGTCAATGAGGAAACTCATGCCCACATTCCAGGCAAGTCAAATCTGTAACTCTGTGGCAAGACTGGAGCAAGCATCCACATCATCACCACCATGCACAGGGCAGGCAAGCTTACAACCTGGCTCTCCGCTGTTGCCGCCGTCACTTCACCGCCTGTGACCACTTCCTCCTGGGCAGGAAGTCTTGGAGCCTCAGCGGCCGGAGAGAAGGAGGACGGGGAGGAGGGGGAGGAGGAGGAGGAGGAGGAGGAAGTGGAAGAAGTCCTCTCACTCCCCTTCAGAAAACAAAACAGAGAACAGTTTAAGACCGAGGCTACAACGGGCCTTCTGACACAAAGTTTCACAATCCGTTCAGTTTTGTAAACTGCCATGCACAATAATATTTAGAGCCAACTCAAAATCTGCAGCTGATTTTGAAACAAGGAAAATGTAAGAGAAAAATACACAGGCATTTTAAAACCATATTTTTACAATGCAATACTTCATTATCTGAAAATTATCTCTCCTCGCATGAAGGTATAAGAAACATCTTTCTTTACTCCAAACGTTTTATGTGTGTAAACTTTATAGCTTTGATCAAGAGCAAGACTTTGTCAACGAATGAAGCAACTTAACTAAAAACCATTTCACAAGCGGAGAGAAAAAAAAAAAAGCCAGCTTCCCCTTACTGAAAGCAAAACTTGACAAAACAATCTTGAAATAAAGTCATGTTTTTCGCATGCACTTTGTTGAAACCAGTCACGAATACTGTCACAAAACAGAGTAGTAGGCAAGGAGCTGGCCATTGATGCAATCCTCATGCATTTGACAGCAGCATTAGAAAAACTCAACAGTCCACAATCTGACAAGAGGTATGTATCCGAGACTACTTCCTTTTGTCCTAGACTACACAACAGAAGGACGTGTCCCTCTGTCCTGGGACTGTTGGGTAAGAAAGACATGCACAGCGACCACCACTACTACCAGAGGTAACGAGCACGACTCACGACACAGCACAGACCAAACGACAGGGACCATTCCCCAAAAACATTACAAACATTTCAACCATCAGACACAGATGCTGTTAGAGGACAGAACAAAGACACTCGTGTCAAACATTTCAGGACACCTGTGTCAAACATTTAAACCATCAGACAGGAATGCTGTTAGAGGACAGAACAAGGACACTTGTGTCAAACATTTGAAAAAACGGACACAGATGCTGTTAGAGGACAGAACAAGGACACTTGTGTCAAACATTTGAAAAAAACGGACACAGATGCTGTTAGAGGACAGAATAGAGTTCACAGTAACTATTTCTCTCAAGCCAACTCAAAACGGTTGAAGCAGAAGGACAACGTGCCACCTAGAAGCTACAAATTTTGTCTTTCGGGCAATTGAACCAGACGCAAAAGAACAAATGAATACAGAAAAAGTCATCTTAACACACTACAGTCTGAAGACTGCTGCTAGGAAATATCGGAAGATTCTAGAACAAAGGGAGGAAGAAAAAAAAAATCCAACTATTTCTCCAGCATGCCAGAACAGAATCCTTCTCACACATTCCAGTCACATGGACAGAAACAAAGAGCGAACAAATGTCTAGAAACTCTACTCTACAGCGGAAACATCTGAAACAGCATGCACAACACATTTCTAACACAATTCTCTCATCAGACATTTTCGTTTCGATTTTCTCTCAACAGCGACGCCGGGCCGAACCGAAACGGTTACAAACAAGCAAGACGTTACTTTCAGAAACAAAAAGTAAATTGACTGCAACTGATTTCACAACATCCGCACACTCAACCATTGTTTTACAGATGAGCTCGCATAGATTGGGAAAAAAAAGAAAAGAAGAAAAAACTAGAAGACAAGACACTTCTGAGGTGGAGAACAAAAGGTTTTCTGTCATGCCTCCACGAGAATCAAGCGACACGTTCCCGGCTGCAGTCTCCGAGCAGCAAAAACTCACGGGCCAAAAGACGAGGACTCATGCACACAGACAGACAAACACATGCCGAACAGGAAGCTCAACCTTCTTGGCGGGCGAGCGGCCCACGCACAAACTGGCCATGAAAGAGGAAGAGGAAGACCGTTTCTTCTCCTTCTCTCCCTTTTCTTTCTCCTTTTCTTTCTCTTTCTCCTTTTCTTTGTCTCCCTTGGTGTCGCTCTGCACACAAAGACAACAACATCTGAGAGGTTAGAAACCCACCAGTGACAGGTCTGAAGTGAACAGACAAAAAGGACAAACACTTTCTTTTCCCCAACCACCCAGCCCGCAGCAAACTTTGACACACAACCTCTGCTTTTTAGTTTTAGTAGAGGTTTTACGGCGCTCGCAACTGCATAAGGTCATATGAGCGCCAGAAGATTAGAGGCGTTACAAGAGAGTAATAAACATAAAAAAGAAGAAGGAATGGTAAGGACGATAGATGTTTGATAGGAAAGAAGGAGCAAACCACACTAGAACATCCCCAACCACCCACACACAACTTCACATCTCGGATGTCAAATGCAAGTAAAAGCACAGGATGAACGCGATAAAGGCCTATCTATTCCATCAACGTATCTAGGTGGAACTGATGTCCGTAGACCTAAAGGTGATCTATAAAACATGTTAGAATATTTAAAAAGTGAAGGATAGACTTACGTTCTTGTAAGTTTTATGGCATTTGCAACATAAATTGGTCATACAACAAGTGCCAAAGGTTTATAGAGATGTTACTAGACAGTAAAGAAGGAGGATAGATAAAGATGAGAGCTGTCTGATAGGAAAATAGGAAGAGAGATACTGACGATAGATGTTTGACAGAAAAAAAGGAGGATGGATATGGAGGATGATAAATACTTGATAGGAAATAAGACCCAGGACTGAAATAACAACTGAACTCTAAAACCACAAGATGCAGGTAGCTTTTGGTCTACAGTAAACAGTGTGTCAGTACATGTTAAGGCTAAAGGTAAAGTGTGCAACAGAAAACTATAACCGCGAAGACAAGAGGGAAGGAAAGGGGAAGGAAATACTGGAGGAAGGAAGAGTGAAGGAAGAAAGATCCAGAAAAAAAAAATCATGTCATAGAACGGAGAAGAAAACAGAAAAAAAACCCAGAAAGCTGGATGAAGAAGGCGGACGAGAAGAAATACAGAGAAGAGAACAGCATTAGAAATAAGAATATATGAAAAACAAGGGGAAGGAGAGGTTGATAAAGATTTTCCAACTCTGAGGGTTAGTGAATGACAAGGGGGCTGACACCACCTCTGTTACTGGGGGGGGGGGGAGAAGACAACTCCGCCGCTGGGGAAACTACAACTAAAACCACTTGACAAAAAAACCCCCCAAAAAACGATTAGATTAGAAATAAAAACACACACAGCTTTCAGTTTCAGTAAACCCAAAATCAAGGGAGCAAAAAAAAAAAATGGAAAAAATTTCAAAGAGAAAGAACAGCAATTATTGTAAGTGGAAATGCAGGCTGTGGACAAATTAGGGGGGGGGGGAGAGAGAAAAAGGAAAGAGAGACGCAAAAGGGGGAGAGAAAGGGAAAGAGAGACGCAAAAGGGGGAGAGAAAAGAAAGAGACGCAAAACGGGAAAAAAAAAAAAAGAAATTGAGAGAGAAAGAAGGAGATAGAGAGAGAGAGAGAGAGAGAGAGAGAGAGAGAGAGAGAGAGAGAGAGAGAAAATGAGAGAAAGAGAGAGGAGAAAAAATTGATGGCAAACTGTTAAAAAAAAAAAAAATCCAACTAAAAAAACAAAAAACAAACAACCGCAACACCTCTAGTATGGCGACGTAAGAGGTTACAATTTCTACTCTTCTATCTACTCAGAAGAAACGGTAAGCAGTCGGGTTAGACGAGGAGGCAAACACATCATTAGTCAGCTGGAGGAGAAAAGAGAGAAAGAAAAAGCAAACAAAAACTGTGCGGGAGACCTTTTCAGCCCGGGCATCGGGGGTGTCCACGTACACGCCGTTCTTTCCTTTCCCCTGCGCACAACCGGGACGAGGGAAAATGTCAAAGCATGGTCTTCAACAAACATCAAACCAAACAACACATCATACAAACAAAACATGAAGGGTTACAAAATCTCTCAACGCATGATTAAAAACACATCTCAATATAAGTCGTAACAACATTGCTGCATGCACTTTAAAATAAACATGAAATGCTGAAAAACAAGCGAAACAAGAAAGAAAAAACCCCAAAAAAACGTCTCAATAAACTTGAGCGCATTATTTACAAAGGAATTCTGTAAACACACATAAAATCAGTGTTATAAACAAGTGTGTCAAAACCATTATTTGTTCCAACTATCTTTCACAATATTAAGCAAAGCATAACAAATTTCTTCACCTAATTTTGGATCAAACAAGGTCAACTCTCACCAAGATAATAATACTGAACAAAGTAAAGATGTTCCTTTACAAAGTAAAAATGTTTCTTTACAAGACTAAAACATTAATCACCACCTATAATCCTTATCATCAACATATAAATATAAATACCCACAAGGATATGGAGATTCATAATCCTTATCATCAACGTATAAATATAAATACCCACAAGGATATGGAGATTCATAATCCTTATCATCAACGTATAAATATAAATACCCTCAAGATATGGAGATTCATATTCCTCACCATCAACATATACTCACAAGGATATGGGATTCAAATTATAAATACCCACAAGGATTCTAATTAATCGAACAATTCCATTAAGACTAAACACTATTATAAAGATACATAACACAAGCAAAAGTAGACTTGATATGGTGCACAGAGAAAAAAAGCATGAAAAGAGAAGAAAATTACAGAAATTACTCGTGTGAAGTCAAAGAGTACAAAGCGACAAAATCAGAACAATCTGAAAACCTCCACACAGGCACTGTTCAAGCACAAAGGTGATGATGAAATAAGTAGCCAAAAAGTGAATGTTATGAAAGACAAGACCAGCGATGCATCTGACAATATGAGAAAGCAACCGACTACAGTCAAATCTTCCCCAGACAGCCATCCCACTGCCGAGGAGAAAAGTGCCTACTTCATTTTTCCCCCAACATTTGGAATTTGCGACTTGAGTCGACCGATATCAAGAGGTCCAATACAACAAGAGCTCCTTTGTCCCATTTCACTTCACTTTCACTTATTTAAAAACCTATTTCCTTCCTCTGGTATCCTCAGGATGTCCAGGGGAGGTGCAGGTGTCGGTCCTGTGCTAGGTGTGTAGCGTCTGTGATAGATATATTCTGACTAACGACTAGAATTCATAAGTGTCTTTAAAATTCCTGAATTCCGAGTTTTGTGCGAAAAAAAACCCTGTGACATAGTAATTGTCCATTATCCCCCCCCCCTCCCCCTTCCAAACAACTCAGATTATTTAGGAGTCAGGCTGCTTCACCTCTGCCAGTGAGGACTACTGCAGACTGGGTAGGATACCTGCCAGTGAGGACTATTGCAGGCTGGGTAGGATACTGCATCCCAGCAGAAATAGATACACATTCGATGAAACAAAATTCCCTGAGCAGGACTTGAACTAATTCCTCTTGCATGTAAGGCAAAAGGCCGCGTAACCACAACACCACGGATGACTCTTTATCAACTGATAAGAAAGACGTCTTCTTCATTTGTTCCAGAAGTTTAAATAACTAGACAATTCAATGAAGGAAAATTCTGGAGAAAAAAAACCCAGCCTACACGTGAAGGAAAAACATCGTTTTAAGAAAACGTTCTCGATATAACAGACACAGCCGCAGAAAAACAGATTGTTCGTGCATAGCTGCCAACTTTTCAAAACAAAACAAAAACAAAAAATAAAAAATACCCCCCAAAAAACAGACACGGTAAAGATGGTAGGAAATGGTCAAGTAACCGACCTCCACACCCTTCACACACGTGTTTCTGCATTCCATAAACTCAAGCTATTCAAAGTAGACCTGCCGCAAACGATCTCTCCAACTGACTTCAGGGCTTCGTTCTCAGTATTTTTCACAAAAGATCTCTCCAACTGACTTCAGGGCTTCGTTCTCAGTATTTTTCACAAAAGATCTCTCCAACTGACTTAAGGGCTTCGTTCTCAGTATTATTCACAAACGATCTCTCCAACTGACTTAAGGGCTTCGTTCTCAGTATTATTCACAAACGATCTCTCCAACTGACTTCAGGGCTTCGTTCTCAGTATTATTCACAAACGATCTCTCCAACTGACTTAAGGGCTTCGTTCTCAGTATTATTCACAAACGATCTCTCCAACTGACTTAAGGGCTTCGTTCTCAGTATTATTCACAAAAGATCTCTCCAACTGACTTAAGGGCTTCGTTCTCAGTATTTTTCACAAAAGATCTCTCCAACTGACTTCAGGGCTTCGTTCTCAGTATTTTTCACAAAAGATCTCTCCAACTGACTTAAGGGCTTCGTTCTCAGTATTTTTCACAAAAGATCTCTCCAACTGACTTAAGGGCTTCGTTCTCAGTATTTTTCACAAAAGATCTCTCCAACTGACTTCAGGGCTTCGTTCTCAGTATTTTTCACAAAAGATCTCTCCAACTGACTTAAGGGCTTCGTTCTCAGTATTATTCACAAAAGATCTCTCCAACTGACTTAAGGGCTTCGTTCTCAGTATTATTCACAAAAGATCTCTCCAACTGACCTAAGGGCTTCGTTCTCAGTATTATTCACAAACTCTGTCTTGGAAATTCATAATTTTTCTTCAGCAAATTGGGTAGACCATGAAGCGAAATTCTATTTTTTTTAAACCCAGAATATGTACACTGTATGTAAAATCCAATACATAGACAGACCTCGGTACTCAAATCCTCAAAAAAGTACGAAACACGTTTTTGAAGTACTGGTTGGCAGCTATGTACAAGCACTCCACTGTCACTGTCTTCTGCTCTCTGTACAACAAACGCTCAGAGACAGAGAGACAGCGGCAGCTCAAGTGAAAAGACCAAGGGTGGGAGGGAAAAGTCACAAGTTCAATTTGAATACAAGAGAAGTAATAATGATATCAGTAATATTGATGTCAGTAATAATAATGTCAGTAATGATGCCACATGCAAAGACTCAGAAGAAGCAGCTCCTTACATCCAGAATGTTAGTGGAAAGAAAGCTCCAAATGCTCACAGCACTGGTCTCAAAAAGAAGCGTAACAGAAGTCAATACATTTCTGGCTCATGCATTACGAAGCAGTAAAGACAAAAAAGTTGAAAAATAAAATTAAAATGGACAGATGAGCTCAAACGAGTTTCTAAAAGAATTACAATTTTGAGCCCGTCCACAATTACCCGTCTACATCTTTTACATCTTTGTGATTGTGAATGTCCAAGACCTCATTCCACACAATTTAGGTAATTTAGGAGGTGGGCTTCCCACCCAGGCCGAGAGGGATACAATATCCCAGCAGAATGACCGCGATATTCAATAAAAACTTGACACTTGAGAAGAATGCCTGATTCTTTCAACTCCTGACCTGATATCTGAGCGTTAGATCTGATGTCGGAGTGCTAGCTCTGACATATCTGAGTGTTAGATCTGATGTCGGAGTGCTAGCTCTGACATATCTGAGTGTTAGATCTGATGTCGGAGTGCTAGCTCTGACATATCTGAGTGCTAGATCTGACGTCTGAGTGTTAGATCTGATGTCGGAGTGCTAGCTCTGACATATCTGAGTGTTAGATCTGATGTCGGAGTGCTAGCTCTGACATATCTGAGTGCTAGATCTGACGTCTGAATGCTAGATCTGATGTCGGAGTGCTAGCTCTGACATATCTGAGTGTTAGATCTGATGTCGGAGTGCTAGCTCTGACATATCTGAGTGCTAGATCTGACGTCTGAGTGTTAGATCTGATGTCGGAGTGCTAGCTCTGACATATCTGAGTGTTAGATCTGACGACTGAATGCTAGATCTGAAGTCTGAGTGTTAGATCTGATGTCGGAGTGCTAGCTCTGACGTTTGAGTGCTAGATCGGACGTCTGAATGCTAGATCTGATGTCGGAGTGCTAGCTCTGACATATCTGAGCGTTAGTTCTGACGACTGAGTGCTAGCTCTGACATCTGAGTGCTAGATCTGACATCTGAATGTTAGAGAGCAGACGCACAAACAACACGTCAAACTGGCAGGAATTATTTCAGGAGAGCAGATAAGCAAGCCCACACTTGCAGACACAGCTCAAGGAAATATTGCACGCATAATGTCGGAAAAAGTTTTTGGGTTTTTGTTTTTTTCCAGCGACAAAGCCTTCGACAAGCTGCCACAGCACACAAAACTAGAGAACCAGGACGCGACTAGCAGACACGACATATTAATTCTTATTGCCCACTGTTAGCGAGGGAAGGATATTATGAAGGATGGAAAAACCCACACAGAGCAGACACAGAAACAAGCCGTGACTGTAGCGTACACGACAGTCACAAATTACCGTCCATTATTTGTTATATCGTTACAGCAAAAAGCAAAATAACTATATTGTTAGCTTCTTGTGGGTTGTTTTTATACTCCCCCCCCCCCCTCAAAAGAAGAATCTCAATTTTGTTAGAGTATATTGTTTTGGTACAACCTAACTGGCATGTGAGTAGAAAGATTTTCATATCTAGACAGAATATTACTGACGTTTGATTGACTTATTAGTAAAATTTATGTCTCCTACAATAGGCTGGTCAGGTCGCGTGATGTCGACAATGCCACAAACACCTCCTCATTACATCGTAGATTATACACTTGAGTGCCTCTGAACTAGAAGTTTTCTGGCTCCTGCTGAGCCTAACCTGTGTGCGGCTTTGAAGGCTTGCTGCATTGTAAGGCGCTCCGTCCCCATCCGTAGCCCAC
>NW_004798467.1:35458-36745 GCF_000002075.1 Aplysia californica | reverse complement strand
TTCTTCAGCAAATTGGGTAGACCATGAAGCGAAATTCTATTTTTTTAAAACCCAGAATATGTACACTGTATGTAAAATCCAATACATAGACAGACCTCGGTACTCAAATCCTCAAAAAAGTACGAAACACGTTTTTGACGTACTGGTTGGCAGCTATGTACAAGCACTCCACTGTCACTGTCTTCTGCTCTCTGTACAACAAACGCTCAGAGACAGAGAGACAGCGGCAGCTCAAGTGAAAAGACCAAGGGTGGGAGGGAAAAGTCACAAGTTCAATTTGAATACAAGAGAAGTAGTAATGATATCAGTAATATTGATGTCAGTAATAATAATGTCAGTAATGATGCCACATGCAAAGACTCCGAAGAAGCAGCTCCTTACATCCAGAATGTTAGTGGAAAGAAAGCTCCAAATGCTCACAGCACTGGTCTCAGAAAGAAGCGTAACACAAGTCAATACATTTCTGGCTCATGCATTACGAAGCAGTAAAGACAAAAAAGTTTAAAAATAAAATAAAAATGGACAGATGGAGCTCAAACGAGTTTCTAAAAGAATTACAAATTTGAGCCCGCCCACAATTTCTCGTCTACATCTTTTACATCTTTGTGATTGTGAATGTCCAAGACCTCATTCCACACGACTGAATGCTAGATCTGACGATTGAATGCTAGCTCTGACATATCTGAGCGTTAGATCTGACGACTAAATGCTAGATCTGATATATCTGAGCATTAGATCTGACGACTGAATGCTAGATCTGACGTCTGAGTGCTAGATCTGATGTCGGAGTGCTAGATCTGACGTCGGAGTGCTAGCTCTGACATATCTGAGCGTTAGATCTGACGACTGAATGCTAGATCTGACGACTGAATGCTAGCTCTGACATATCTGAGCGTTAGATCTGACGACTAAATGCTAGATCTGACATATCTGAGCGTTAGATCTGACGACTGAATGCTAGATCTGACGACTGAATGCTAGCTCTGACATATCTGAGCGTTAGATCTGACGACTAAATGCTAGATCTGACATATCTGAGCGTTAGATCTGACGACTGAATGCTAGATCTGACATATCTGAGCATTAGATCTGACGACTGAATGCTAGATCTGACATATCTGAGCGTTAGAGAGCAGACGCACAAACAACATCTCAAACTGGCAGGAATTATTTCAGGAGAGCAGATAAGCAAGCCCACACTTGCAGACACAGCTCAAGGAAATATTGCACGCATAATGTCGGAAAAAGTTTTTGGGTTTTTGTTTTTTTCCAGCGACAAAGCCTTCG
>NW_004798467.1:11959-34294 GCF_000002075.1 Aplysia californica | reverse complement strand
ATATATGTGGATATATATATGTATATATATATGTGGAAAACACTAGACTACAGCGGCTACAGTGTGAGTGAGGAGAGAGCAGCACTGTACAAGTGCAGCTGCCAAGCTGGGAAGGAAAAAAAAAAAGACCGAAATAAAAATAAGAACCTTGTCTGCTTTGCCAAATGGGCTGTCCCTTCCGTCTTCCTCATCGCCCTCGGATGGCTTTCCCTTCTTCAGCCGGCCGAAAAGACCGCCCTTCTTTTTGTCCTTGTCTGGGGTATCTTTGCCTCGGCCCTTTTTCTTGTCGGAGTCTCGTCCGTCTTTGCCGTAAGGGAAGACCTTCGAGTACACGGGGCCGTAGAGGGGCCTTCCTTCAGGGTCGTACAGGGGGCCTTCGAGGGGTCGGCCTTCGTTGTCGTAGAGCGGCGTTCCGTCTCGATCGTACCACGGGCCGTACACCGGTCGCCCGTCTCTGTCGTAGAGAGGCTCCCCGTCTTTGTCAAACATGGGCCGTCCATCTTGGTGGTAGAGCGGGCCGTACAGAGGGCGTCCGTCGTTGGCGACCAGCAGGCGGTCCTCATTGTCAAACAAGGGCCCACACAGGGCTTTTCCTTCCGTGTCGTACAACGGTTTTCCATCTCGGTCGTACAAGGGCCCGTACAGAGGCTTCCCTTCGTTGTCGTACAAGGGTTTCCCATCTCTGTCGTACAGGGGCCCGTACACGGGTCGCCCATCTTTGTCCAGGAGTGGTCGGCCATCTTTGTCGTACAAGGGTCGGCCATCTTGGTCGTACAGAGGCGCAAACAATGGCCGCCCGTCGTTTCCGTAGAGGGGTTTCCCATCCTTGTCGTAGAGCTGTCCACAGATGGGCTTGCCGTCTTTGTTGTAGACGGGCCCACACAGGGGTCGCCCGTCGTTATCGTACAGTGGCTTCTCGCTCGTGTCGTACAACGGCCCGTACATGGGTTTCCCGTCCTTGGCGTACATGGGTCTTCCGTCGTTGTCAAAGAGAGGATTACCGTTGCGGTCGTACATCGGCCCCACCAGGGGTCGCCCGTCATTGTCGTAGAGCGGTTTCCCGTCTTTGTCATAGACGGGCCCATAAACGGGTTTCCCGTCTTTGTCACACTTGGGCTTCCCGTCTTTGTCAAACATGGGCCCGCACAGTGGCCTCCCCTCCTTATCGAACAGCGGCTTGCCTTCCCTGTTGAACAGAGGTCCCTGCAGGGGTCTGCCGGCATTGTCGGACAAAGGCCGTCTATTTTTGTCGTACAGTGGCTCGCCCTCTGTGTCCGACACCGGTCGGACATCTTTGGTGAACAAGGGTCCGTACAACGGTTTCCCATCATTATCGTAGAGAGGTTTGCTATCTCTGTCGTAAAGTGGTCCAAACTGGGGTCGTCCATCTTTGTCATACAAAGGTTTGCCCTCTTTGTCGTACAGGGGCCCTGACACAGATTTCCCGTCTTTACCAAACACTGGGGCGTACAACGGTTTCCCGTCTTTATCCACCAGGGGTTTCCCATGCTTGTCGTACACCGGTCCGTGCTCCGGTCGGCCATCTTTGTCGTACAGCGGCATCCCGTCTCTGTCATAGAGCGGCCCGTGTAGGGGTCTGTCGTCATTACCGAAGAGTGGCCTTCCTTCCTTGTCGTAGAGGGACTTGTCATCTTTGCCATCTTTGGTGAAAAAGGGTCCGTACAACGGTTTTCCATCATTATCGTAAAGAGGTTTGCTATCTCTGTCGTAAAGTGGCCCAAACTGGGGTCGTCCATCTTTGTCATACAAAGGTTTGCCATCTTTGTCGTACAGGGGCCCTGACACAGATCTCCCGTCTTTATCAAATACTGGGGCGTACAACGGTTTCCCGTCTTTATCCACCAGGGGTTTCCCGTGCTTGTCGTACACCTGTCCGTGCTCCGGTCGGCCATCTTTGTCGTACAGCGGCTTCCCATCTCGGTCGTACAGCGGCCCGTGCAGGGGTCTGTCGTCATTACCGAACAGCGGCCTTCCCTCTTTGTCGTAGAGAGACTTGTCGTCTTTGTCGTAGATGGGTTTCCCGTCCTTGTCGTAGAAGGGCCCGTACAGAGGTCGCCCGCCGTTATCTCCCAGCGGCCTCCCACTGTTGTCGTACAGCGGCCCCGACAGAGCTGTCCCGGCCTCGTCGTACAGAGGTTTCCCATCTTTGTCGTACAGCGGCCCGTACACCGACCTCCCGTCTTTGTCGAAGAGAGGCCCGTACACCCGCCCTCCGTCTTTGCTCGCCACCACGGGTTTGCCGTGGTTGTCGTAGACAGGTCCGTGCGTGGGTCGGCCATCTTTGTCGTAAAGTGGTTTTCCCTCCTGGTCAAACAAAGGCCCGTACAGCGGTCGGCCATCGTTGTCGTAAAGCGGCTTGGCGTCCCGGTCGTACAGCGGCCGCCCGTCTTTGTCGTAGAGCGGCTTCCCGTCCTGGTCACAGAAAGGCCCGTACAGAGGTCCTCCCTCGTTGTCGTACAGAGGCTTCCCTTCATTGTCGTACAGCGGCCCGTAAACGGGGCGGCCATCTTTGTCGAAGACGGGACCGTACAGGGGTCGTCCGTCATTGCCGTACAACGGTTTCCCATCCTTGTCGTACAGAGGGTCGTACAAAGGAGCCCCGTCCCGGTCGTACTGGGGTCCATAGACCGGCCTCCCACCTCGGTCATACAGCAGCCCATACAGCGGTTTCCCGTCGTTGGCGAAGAGCGGTTTCCCGTCGTGATCATACAGCGGCCGGTCCTCGTAGTCGACCACAGGTGTCCCGTCTTTGCTGTAGAGGGGTTCGCCACCTCGGTCGTACAGTGGCCCGTACAGTGGCTTGCCCTCGTTGTCGAAGAGTGGCTTCCCCTCCGTGTCGTACAACGGGGTTCCGTCTTTGTCAAAGAGCGGTCGGCCACCTCTGTCGTACAAGGGTTGTCCGTCCTTGACAAGGAGCGGCCCATAGAGGGGTTTGCCCTCATTGTCATACAGGGGTCTTCCTTCTTTGTCATACAGAGGCTGTGCATCTTTGTCCTTCATTAGATTTGTGTGTGGGGAGGGAATGCAAAGGTGACATGGGAACATTAGAGGATGAAGCAAAACACCGATGAATGGGTGTGTGTTGTACATCTCTAGTTACCTCCTATAACATTCTTCCTAACGCAGACACACAATTTGTTCATTGTCTCCGACTCCCAACCAAGAAGTCAAAGACTTTCCAATACTGGAAACAACTTTAAATAAAGTGAAACGATTTAAGACGCAAACAACAAATCGTCAAACTCATGCCACTTAAAATATCTAAACAATTATACACACAGCTGGGAACATGCTTTCCAGTACAAACTTAATCAACACAAACAAACAAACAAACGAACGAAGGCTAGCAAACCGGCAAAACGTATCAACCAAACACAAAACGTATCAACCAAACACGTCAACTCTGGTTAATAAAAAACAAACACTTGCAACACGTATACATGCCGTTCAACCACTGATGCACATATACAACAAATGTAAAAATTGTCGGAGAAGGTTGCGACCTCAGTGCTTACTTGTCGTATCTCCATTTTTTTTAAACAGTGAAAATGTGATATCTTCTTAAGTTCACTCTTTGTTATATGAACTGTTTTCACTGTTATTAAAAATGGAGATACGACAAGAAAGCACTGGGGTCGCGAGGTGTTGGAACTAAATTAGCCACAACAGAAAGACATTTGCCATCTGTCTGGGGAATTCAAAATGGTGTGGTAGTATTTCAAAGTCAACGCGTCAACAACAGAACATCTGTACATTTCAAACAGGGAAGGAAAACAACATCGGGGACTCCTAAGGGACACGGAACAGGAAACACGGGATCGAGAGAATACTCACGTCTAACCCAGCGTAGCCCGGCCCAACTCCGAAAGCTGTTTCTGTAGCATCATTTGGACCCTGAGTGAAACAAAAACAACAACCCAGTCAGTGTACGCCTTTTTACGCCCATGGAAAACACTACCCCCCCCCCGGGCCAGTGCCACGGACTGAAGTTTCTTTAGGCCATTCCCAAAGGGGTGCCAACCCATCTCCATGGATTTTAGTAATGACCATGAAGAAAATTTGTAATTTCCCCCAAAAAATTAGTCATAGTGTTCTCATTTTCAAATTACTATATTATATTACAACGAACAAAAATATGTCTTAATTACGGAAAAAGGGTGAAGCGAGCAGGTGAAGGCACACCGTCTCACGCCGCGTGTCGGACCAATGTGTCGGACGGTCGATAAAATCTATTTTTAGACTGCTTGGGTCTCAGCAGCCTGGCAGAGATGCTTCTACTTCTATGCTTCTACTCATGTACGGTATTATTGTAGGCAAGGCTAACTATTTAGGGGGGCGAGGGGGTTGTAAAATAATTTTTAAAAGAGCCAAAAATAATTTTTTTTATAGCCAAAAATCTGCAGACAGTAAGACAGTAAAAATTGTAATAAATCGCCTTACAATCGGAATTTTGTAGTGAGGCTAAAAATCATAATGATTACGAAAAAATCGAAAGGGTTGGCAGCCCTGGGGACATTTCTTGTTCAAACACAGTAGAATTGTAAATGGGCTGACTCATGTCACGCTCATAACTGTGCCTGATCTACAAAAGGGAACTGCTGATTTTTCTTTCCTGATCCTTACTATTGTCATTTTCCTCTACTTCTTTTGTATGTTTATCACTCTCTTGTGACCTGCTATTTTGGCGTGCCTTGATAGTCGAAGCAGACCTTGTGCTATTGAAGCTAGAGAGGTGAGCAGTCCAAGTCTGATTGTCTGTAAAGACTTCTTTGCTGACACCCATCCCTTGGCGCTCATATGACCTTCTGCAGTTGCGAGCGCCGTAAAACCCTCTACTATAAAAAAACAAACCCCAAAAAACACTCTTAGGTTATTTAAGAGGTGGGATCTCGGAACTTAAGGCCTGTCTCTGATACGACCGAGCCAAATGCATGGAGAGCTTTGATAAACTCCACAAAACTACACAGGTTAGTCTTTCAACCACACCCCAGATCTTAAGGTAGGAAAGATCTACACCTAGCCTTCTCGGAAAACAGTGAAAAACCTCGGAGGTCCCGTGGGCAAGTAGCGCACGTAAAAGATCCCTTGGTGGTCCAAAAAATCAATAAGAATAGGCTTCGGCCGCCACCCGGGCAAACTTCAAAATTTCCTACCAACTGAAAATGTGTTAATGTGTCCCGCGGGCTCATATGACCTTATGCGGTTGTGAGCACAGTAAAACGCTTACCCCCCAACCAAATGTCCTCACTCTGAAGGATAAAAGTGGAATTTTATTATCTCACACATTTTTCCACAATAACTTTACCTTCTTGTCAGCCCTGTCTTCGGAAGTGTCCAGATCTGCTCCTTTGCCCTTTTTCTTCTTGTCAGCCTTTTTCTTCTCCTCCGCCTCCTTTTTCCTCTTCTTGTCCTCCTCCTTCTCTCGTTTCCTCCTCTCCTTGTCCGTCTCGGGCTTGCCCTGGTTGTCAATGTTCCCGGCCAGCACGCCCATCGAGTCGTCACCTTGACCCCGAGGCCGGTCACGCTCCAAGGTTGCATCCTGGTTGGATTTAAACAAAATAAATTTTTTTTAAAGGGTGTTTTTACACCTCCATTGAGACAATTTAGCTCATTCAGTAGGAGGGCTTCCAACCTGCATGTCTGATGTATTGAAAAAGACATAAAATAGATTTTTCCTTTAAATAAATAGAAACTAAAACATGCTCTGTACCAAACAAAGACCAGGTTCTGAGTGCAAAACACAACCCTTCCCTTCACCCCTGGGAGAAAAGACGGAGTTTCTTATCGTGTCCACTACTGCAATTGAGTTCTATGTCTCCCAAGTTCTAGTAAGAAACCACAATCGTCAATATCGCTTTCAGATTTGGCACTTCACCATCTCAATCTCAAACTTTCAGCACTTGTACGACCTATTCAAGTAGCAAGTGCTGTAAAACTGTAACAAAAAACTCAAACTAAAGAAGATCGATCTCACTCACCCCTTGACTGGGCACCCGGTCCCTGCGATCGGCGGTGTCCGAGTCGTACGGCCGTTTCTGCAGCGTGCCACCTTCGTCGTCCCCACGGGAATCTCTGGTTCTGTCCGCTTGTTCGAAAGCTGGAAACCCAAACAGTAAACAGATGTCACAAACTTTGTTCTCCAGACAATAAGATAAGATAAGACAAGATAAGATAAGACAAGATAAGATGAGACAAGATAAGACAAGGTAGGGTAAGGCAAGATAAGACAAGGTAGGGTAAGATAAGGCAAGATAAGACAAGGTAGGGTAAGGTAAGGTAAGATAAGATATGTAAGATAAAATAAGGTAAGACAAGACAAAATAAGAGAAGAGAAGGTAAGACAAGACAAGACATCTTAGGGCAAGGTAAGACAAGACAAGACAAGACATCTTAGGGCAAGGTAAGACAAGACAAGATATCTTAGGGCAAAGTAAGACAAGACAAAATAAGGTAAGATAAGAGAAGAGAAGGTAAGATAAGGAAAGACAAGACAAGACAAGACAAGACAAGATCGACTTTATTGACCCAGGAGGGAAATTTGGGTGGATGTACCAGAACATCAAGGTACAAAGATTCAGCACCAACACAGACATGCACTCGAACACATTCACGTTCAGTTGTACATATACCAGTAACGCACACACAAGCATACTCGAACAGTGTGTTCTTCTCCCAAAGTATGTGAATTTTTTTGAGTCAATGCTTTAGTTCGTTTTAGAAAGAGTTTTACAGCACTTGCAACTCAATACGGTCGTATAAGTGCTGAAGATTAGAGGTGTTACAAGAGAGTAACAAACATAAAACAGGAGGGGAGATAGAGAAGATAGACTTTTTAAAGGAAAGAAGGAGCAAACAACACCAGAGCACCCGCCAACCACCCACTGAATCAACGCCAATGCCAATGATACAGCAGACCATAGTCGCAGTTTTCAGCATTTGCAACAAAATGAGATCATATACGTGCTGAAGACTAGAGGTGTTACTCCAGAGTAACACACACACACACGTGTGAGCACTCCTTTAACTCCCCCTCCCCACCCTTGGACACTCCCTTTGAAACTCCCCCTCCCCCAACCCCACCCTTGGACACTCCCTCTGCTTCCCTCCTGTCTCTCTCCCCCTCCAACACACCCACCCATCCCCCTCACTAACTCACTCACATACACCCCCTTCACACACTCACTCACACACACACACACACCCACCCCCCTCACACACTCACTAACACACACCCAACGACCTATGGGCACTCCCTTTGCGTCCCTCCCGTCCCGCTCGTCTCCTCTCCTCTCTCCCCCCTCCCCTCTCTCTCCCCCTCCACCTTCTCTCTCTCACACCCCCACCCACCTGTGGGCACTCCCTTTCCGTCCCTCCCGTCTCGCGAGTCCCGTTTGGTTGGGTCATACTCCCGGCTGGATCTGTTGGGGTCGTACATGCTGTCGTCGTAGCCGTCGCGGCTTCTTCTCCTGTTGCCCACTGGCACAGACAGAGAAGACCAGACATTACTGACAAAGTCATTACTGCAGTACTGACAGAGATATTGCTGACAGAGACATTATTGCATAACTGACAGATATTACCGACTGACAAAGAGATTATTGCATAATTGACAGATATTACCTACTGACAAAAGAGATTATTGCATTACTGACAGATATTACCGACTAACAAAGAGATTATTGCATTACTGACAGAGACATTATTGCATTACTGACAGATATTACCTACTGACAAAGTCATTACTGCAGTACTGACAGAGGTATTGCTGACAGAGACATTATTGCATAACTGACAGATATTACCTACTGACAAAGAGATTATTGCATTACTGACAGATATTACCTACTGACAAAGAGATTATTGCATTACTGACAGAGATATTACTGACAAAGCCATTTCTGATCTTAAGATCTTTTTGCTACGTGTGTGTGTGTTTGCAATGAGCGCATTCCCTATGTGTGCTTTCACTGAGTGCGTGCTAGACTATATGTGTCGCAAAGCAGTGGAATCAGGCGCTCATCAATTTTTGGACATGTGGATATTTTGAATCATGTTAAAGCTGGTTCACTTGTCTTGTTTTCGATTTTAAAAATATCCATTTATCTAGGATACAAGTCGAGATATTGGCAATTGATGGAGGTGGGGGTCACCTGGTTTCAGAGGTAAAATGTTGAAGAAAATGGCTGCCAAAGTTTAGTTATTTCCATAGCTTGAGAATGTGTGGAAACTGAAAAGTGACATTTTTGGTGCTTTTAATCAATGTTTTTCAATAAAATCCATTCAGAAATGTGTTGTTTCATGGACACAGAAGGTGTAAGGCAAAAAAAAAAATTCGATAAAAATCCCCAAACCTGCACACAAAAAAAGGCCTTTTTTTTTCACTTGCATTATTTTGCCGAGCGCCTGACTTCGGCATGCTGTCTCACATATCTTCACTTACACTCGTCCATACAGCGAGATGCTAGACTATATCTTCACTTACACTCGTCCATACTGCGAGATGCTAGACTATATCTTCACTTACACTCGTCCATACTGCGTGACGCTATCTTCACTTACACTCGTCCATACTGCGTGACGCTATCTTCACTTACACTCGTCCATACTGCGTGATGCTAGACTATATCTTCACTTACACTCGTCCATACTGCGTGATGCTAGACTATATCTTCACTTACACTCGTCCATACTGCGTGATGCTAGACTACATCTTCACTTACACTCGTCCATACTGCGTGATGCTAGACTACATCTTCACTTACACTCGTCCATACTGCGTGACGCTAGACTATATCTTCACTTACACTCATCCATACTGCGGGAGCGGTTTCCTGCGTCTGCGATGGTGTTTCTCGCGGGCTGCGAGCGCTCAAAGAAGGGCGGGGGTCGGTCGAGCAGGGCCGCGGTCTGCCGCGTCTGGTACAGAGTCCTTCCCGAATAACGGAATTTCGAACCAAACCGGGGGAAGGACACGTTGTTGGCCGGCTTTTCTGCTTCTCTCAATCTGTGGAGAATACAAACGTTACACATCAGTGCACAGAACATCCTTTAGATTTAGCAAGAGTTTAACGGCACTTGCAACACAGTAAGGTCATACACGTGCAGAAGATTAGAGGTGTTACAAGAGAGTAACAAACACAAAAAGAACGAGGGGAGATAAAGACGATAGATGTTTGATAGGAAAAAAGAAGCAAACCACATCAGAGCACCAACAGACAATCACTGCTGCTGCTGCTCACACTTGTTGCTGGAAGAAGAATCAAACCAGCTTGTAAAATTATGGTCCATCTCAGGAAAGAAAAGGAAAAAAAAACCCTGCTCAATTGGCCACGACTCTAAAGACACTTTCTTTCACCATCCTGTTTCTAGCTTACAATTATTATTATTTATATTGCTGCTCATTTATATTATGCATGTGATTGTAAGCCTACGTGTGTGTGCATGTGTGTGTGTGCGTGTGCGTGTGTGTGTACACGTGGTGAAACACCAAACCAATGTGCCAGGATCTGGACAATAAAGATGTATCTTATCTTATTTGATCTATCTTTTCTTAATTGGAATATGACTGGGAGGTTACCTTTCCTTTTTTTTTAAACTTAAAAACATGAGAGAATGAGCAGGTGTGGAGACTGAACTCGGTCACCTGGCTGCGGTAAAAAGGACGACACTGCTGCCAAAGCCTCACCTGAAGAAGGCGTGGTGCTCCACGCAGGTCTTCCACAGACGTTTGGCTAATCTGTGGTTGTCCAACTTGAACATGATGGTTGCTTCTCCTCGTTCCAACTGGGGAAAAAATGTTAATGTACACTTTTAATTAACTTTTTTTAAAATACATACATAATATTAACTTAATGTAGGGTTTTTTTTAATGCTGTCAATGCAATTCAGATCATTTTGAAGGTAATCTTCCGACCCTGCCTATCAGGACTAACCCAGGCTGAGAGGGATATAACATCCTGACGGAAAGACTCAGAGGTGTACGTACAGGTCGACATGCGCATCACTTATCATTACTCCGACAGTTCGCGACCTCAATGCTTTCTTGTTGTATCTCCATTTTTAATAACAATGAAAACAGTTCACAACAAAGAGTGGGCTTAAGAAGAAGTCACATTTTCAATGTTTAATTCACATTGTATCATTACTCCGACAGTTCAGACAAGTCTCTAGCCCGCAACAGCGACTCACCTCCCCGGGCCTGATCTTGATGTAGAAGTGGTGCCGTTTGTACGACAGTTTCAGGATCTTGGGCCAGACAAAGCGGTTGATACGCAGCTTGTCACGGTAGATGAGCAGGCCGGAGCAGCAGACGCCCAGCATGACAGCGTTGTTGTCCGCGTCCTTGGCCTTGTGAAGGTCAACGCCGTACATGGACAGCTTCTTGGCGTTGTCCAGAAAACATTTCTCCGCTTCGTCCGGAGTCTGGCCTCTGATGGAGAAAGGTCAAGTTTTAGATTTAGTGAGTTTTAGTGGATCAGACACACACAAGAGATGCCAGCCCACAACGAGACAAGACAAAGACTAAGGGTGTTTAGTTTTAGTAAGAGTCTTACGGCACTTGCAACACAATAAAGTCATATGAGCGCCGAAGATTAGAGGTGTTACAAGAGAGTAACAAACACAAAAAAGAAGGAGAGATCAGGACGACAGATGTTTCATAGAAAAAGAGGAGCAAACCACACCAGCGCACCCGCCAACCACCCACAGAGATTTAGGTAAGTTTTAAAAAAAGTTTTCGTAGAGGTTTTACGGCGCTTGCAACTGCATAAAGTCACATGAGTGCCAAGGGGCAGATGTCAACAGAGAAGTCCTTACAAGGAATCAGGCTTACTCTGCTCACCTCTTTAGCTTCAACAGCACAAAGTCTTTTTTTTTTTTCATAGAGGGTTTTACGGCGCTCGCAACTGCATAAGGTCATATGAGTGCCAGAGGATTAGAGGTGTTACAAGAGAGTAACATACATAAAAAAGAAGGGACGATAGATGTTTGATAGGAAAGAAGAAGCAAATCACACCAGAGCACCCGCCAACCAACCACGCACAAAGTCTGTTTCGACTATCGAGGCACCCCAGAAATAGCGGGTCACAAGAGTGTGACAAACATACAATTGAAGTAGAGGGAAAATGACGATAGTAAGGGTTAGGAAAGAAAAAGCAGCAGTTCCCTATCACAGTTCAAGCACAGTTATGGGCACGACATTGTATTGTTGAATCAGCCCATTTACAACTCTACTGTGCAAAAGAACATGTTAATATCCCCCCTTTGGGAATGGCCTAAAGACAATTCAGTTTTACAGCACTATCAACACAGGGCACGGAGAGGTTTGATGATTGAAACAGGAGTTTTACAGCACTTTCAACACAGTGTAGAGAGAGGTTTGATGATTGAAGCAGGAGTCTTACAGCACTTTCAACACAGTGTAGAGAGAGGTTTGATGATTGAAGCAGGAGTCTTACAGCACTTTCAACACAGTGTAGAGAGAGGTTTGATGATTGAAGCAGGAGTCTTACAGCACTTTCAACACAGTGTAGAGAGAGGTTTGATGATTGAAGCAGGAGTCTTACAGCACTTTCAACACAGTGTAGAGAGAGGTTTGATGATTGAAGCAGGAGTCTTACAGCACTTTCAACACAGTGTAGAGAGAGGTTTGATGATTGAAACAGGAGTTTTACAGCACTTTCAACACGGTGTAGAGAGAGGTTTGATGATTGAAGCAGGAGTCTTACAGCACTTTCAACACAGTGTAGAGAGAGGTTTGATGATTGAAGCAGGAGTCTTACAGCACTTTCAACACAGTGTAGAGAGAGGTTTGATGATTGAAGCAGGAGTCTTACAGCACTTTCAACACAGTGTAGAGAGAGGTTTGATGATTGAAGCAGGAGTCTTACAGCACTTTCAACACAGTGTAGAGAGAGGTTTGATGATTGAAACAGGAGTTTTACAGCACTTTCAACACAGTGTAGAGAGAGGTTTGATGATTGAAGCAGGAGTCTTACAGCACTTTCAACACAGTGTAGAGAGAGGTTTGATGATTGAAGCAGGAGTTTTACAGCACTTTCAACACAGTGTAGAGAGAGGTTTGATGATTGAAGCAGGAGTCTTACAGCACTTTCAACACAGTGTAGAAAGAGGTTTGATGATTGAAGCAGGAGTTTTACAGCACTTTCAACACCAGGCAAGGAGAGAGACAGTGGCGGCGTCTTACTTACTTGTGTTGCTTGTGGAGTTCGGCAATTTTCTCCAGGAGTTCCGGAGTCTGGTTGGGGGCAAACGACATGTTGCGGATGTAGTCGTGCGAGTTGCCGTGGTCGCTGGGGTCGTACTCGCCCACGTCTGCCTGCACGTTGTACGAGCCCAGCAGGGCGTACGTGGTGAATGTGCACGGCAGTCTGGAACATACAACAGTTTTGTTTTGTGTTATGCAAATCTGATCAGGGTTTTTTGACAAGCAAAATTTTTTAGCGTACCTTAGTAAGAGTTTTACGGCGCTCACAACTGCATAAGGTCATATGAGCGCCAGAAGATTAGAGATGTTACAAGAGAGTAACAAACATAAAAAAGAAGAAGGGGAGATAAGGACGATAGACGTTTGATAGGAAAGAAGGCGCAGACCACACCAGAGCATCTGCCAACCACCCATGATTTTTAAAAAGTGTTATGCAAATCTGATCAGAGTTTTTTGACCAGCAAAATTTTTTAGTTTAGCTTAGTAAGAGTTTTACGGCGCACGCAACTACATAAGGTCATATTAGCGCACCAAAAATGTTTAAATTAGAGAGCTCCAATTTTATCGAGGTATATGGAGCAGTAAGATAGTCATTTGGGCCAACCTTCCCACTAAACACAAGCCCTCTCTCTCTTTTTGTCCTAGATCTGGTCACAACTTAGCTTTTTTAGCTGAGAGGAATCCTATCGAACACCCAGAACTGCGCTGACAAACAGTTAGGCTTACTTCAGTCAGGTAACTTTCAACTAACAAGCAAATACAGTGTCCAACCTGCTCTTACAGCCACCTGTACAAACAGCCACCTGTATAAGACAACCACTTGTAAAAACGACCACCTGTATAAGACAATCACCTGTACAAACGGCCACCTGTATAAGACAATCACATGTACAAATGGCCACCTGTATAAGACAATCACTTGTACAAACAGCCACTGCCCATTTCAACCCTTACATATTTTTAAAATTACAAAGACACTGTGCAAGACCTCCACCTGTCTGAGACGGCCACTTTTCTCCTTGACAACGGGTGGCTGCCCTTGACAATTTGGACTGGACAAGTATTCAAAAAGTTGACAAAACTCAGTGCCCACAGAGTCAGGTATATAGAATGTTTTTTTCTTTAACTAATTACAGCCACAGAGTATTGTTCTTTAAGGACAATTCCTTGCCACTTGCCAGCACTCTTGTACGTTGACAGGCATAAACATTTTTTATTTATTTTTTTCTTTCTAATGTAGGTGTTTTTAGTCGTCATCATCATCATCAATGCCTTTCACCCCTGGCAGGGTATAGGCCACATACAAGCTCCTTTCATTTATCTCTGTCCTGAGCCATCCTTCCAAGCTCGTCCCAAGTGAGCTTCATTTCTCTCATGTCCCTTTCCACGCATCTCCTCCGTGCATGCCACAAAAAAGCCCCTAACTTTTATACCACAGACGCCGGTTATGTGCATAAATATCATCGAGCGTAATAAAAATTCCCCAAAAGCAGACTACATTACCTTCCACTCAACAAGTCTCTGCGAATCTGGAGAACCACAAGCCATCTGTGCAGAGAGAAAAACAAGAAAAACTGTCATTCAACTGCCACCCACAGCCGACAGGACAGGTGTTTAGATCGTGGGGTGGGGGGGGGGGGGGGGGGAAGGAGAAAAAATCTGCTACATGAATTGAATGTGACAAATGGAAAATAAACTGAACAAATCATACACAATACAGCATCAGCCCAAAATGTTCAAAAACAAAGGGAGATAATGACAACACTTCTGACTTCATATTGCCCATGGTTTTATCAATTAACTTAACCCTTTCCACCCTGACAACTTTCCTCAAGGTGACTATGCCATTTCTCTCTCAGAAACTTTAACTATAATTCTTTTTTAAATTTCTTCTGTTGATTAAAGCTCAAATATGTTATCCATCAAAATGCAGGAAAATTCATTCACTATTGAACAGTACAACAACAACAACAACAACAATAAAAAAGAGAGAGAGAGAAAGTAAGTAAGTTTCACAGCGCTCCCAACAGCATATGGTCATATGAGCATCAGAAGAATAGAGGTGTTACAAGAGAGTAACACACATTTAAAAAAAAGAAGAAGGGGAGATAAAGACGATAGACGTTTGATAGGAAAGAAGAAGCAAACCAAACCACACCAGAGCACCCACCAACCACCCACAGAGAGAGAAAAAAGGCACAAAACATCGACCTCGCTCGCGTCTCCTGTGTGCGACAGCCAAGCGCTTAGCCGTCACATCACAGACCACAATACCATTATCAAGAAACTCGGAGAAATTAAAACTGGCCTCGGCAATTCGGAAGTGTCAGTAAGGAAACACTTTCACAAACCGTGACCCCAGTACTTTCTTGTCATATCTCCATTTTTAATAACAGTGAAAACAGTTTAGTTTTAGTTTTAGTAAGAGTTTTACGGCACTCGCAACTGCATAAGGTCATATGAGCGCCAGAAGATTAGAGGTGTTACAAGAGAGTAACAAACACAAAAAAGAAGGAGGGGAGATAAGGACGATAGATGTTTGATAGGAAAGAAGGAGCAAACCACACCAGAGCACCCGCCAACCACCCACGTGTGAAAACAGTTCTTAACAAAGAGCGAGCTTAAGAAGAAGTCACATTTTCACTGTAAAAAAAATGTGTTATAATAGGAGATACGACTAGAAAGCAGAGAGGTCGCCCAACAGTGTGTTCTCCTACCTGGTCAGACTCTCCCTGAGCTGGGAGGGGTCCGGTGGGTAGAACTTGAGAGCAAAGTCAAACACCCAGGCACCACCTGCAGGGAGGGAGGGCAGAGAGAGAGAGAGAATATCTTACTTCTGTGTCACACTTCTGCTGTCAGCATCATTTCATGACTGCATCTACTGCATTTGTGGAAGTTTAGTTTTAGTAACAGTTTTACGGCGCTTGCAACACAACAAGGTCATATAAGTGCCGAAGATTAGAGGTGTTACAAGAGAGTAACAAACACAAAAAAAGAAGGAGGAGAGATCAGGACATTAACATGTTTGATAGGAACGAAGGAGCAAACCACAACAGAGCACCCACCAACCACCCACGCATTTGTGAAGGAAAGTCCACACCACAGAAGGACAACTAAAGTCCACGGTCAAGAAAAACAACCTGACTATAATTCGTATTCTTTATTATATATATAAAATTTCTTCTCATGCCTTAAAGATGCTACATACCATAAATAACTGTCAAGCTTAAAAATGCTGTCTGCTTTATATATTACTTCAAAACTTCAAAGTTGCTAATTAAATTTAACTTTAGAATAACAAATAACAAGATTTTGAACTTATAGTTGTGGCTAAAAAAAAAAAGCAAGCACTTCCTAAAAAGGAAGTCTTTGCTTGCACTCTTCTCTCACTACACGGACCATTGTGACCCATCATGTGAGATGATTCTGTTACAACCCAACTGCCAAATCAACTTGACATCAGATCTAACTAAGTGAAGTGAGAACAGGTTTTGGAAAATATTATTCAAAGACAGCGACACTTGAGCCACAGAGAGACACCCCGCCCCCCCAACCCCTCCCTCTGCCCCCCACATTCACTACATTTCTGTATTCCATCTCCCCATCCTGTATGCTTCATTACACCGAGTCCCTTTCTGCGAGGGCCTAAGCCTTCCTAGCAGAATTTTTGCGATGGTGTGCGAGGGGGGAAGGAATTGTTTGAATATCTGATCCCCACGCCTGTGGAAATGTCCCTCCCCTAGGCTAGCCAGCAATAGTCTTGAGTCAACAGGAGCCCATGAAATCAAACAAACACTACCATGGGGCTCCGGCCTCACAGCCACAATATTAGTAGTAGAAAGAGAAGAGCCTACTTGGACCGCACTTAAATCTGGTCTAAAAACACATTTATTTATATCATTTAAATCTGGTCCTAACCCACATTATTGAAATCATTTAAATCTGGTCGAAAAACATTTTTATTAAAATCTGGTCTAAAAACACATTTATTTAAATCATTTAAATCTGGTCTAAAACACATTTATTTAAATCATTAAAATCTGGTCTAAAAACAATTTTATTTAAATCATTTAAATCTGGTCTAAAAACACTTATTTAAATCATTAAAATCTGGTCTAAAAACAATTTTATTTAAATCATTTAAATCTGGTCTAAAAACACTTTTATTAAAATCTGGTCTAAAAATACATTTATTTAAATCATTGACACATTTATTAAGATCTGGTCTAAAAATTCATTTATTTAAAATCATTTAAATCTGGTGTAAAAACACATTTACTTAAATCATAATTTAAACCTGGTCTAAAACACATTTATTAAAATCTGGTGTAAAAACACATTTATGTAAATCCTACATCTCCTGCTAGTTGGATTCTTCTTTCAATAACAACTGTGATCAGTACCCACAGGGATCGTCTTTTCGTGTGTGCGTTTTCTTTCGTCAGATTACGGGTGTATGTATTTGAAAGGATTCTTGTGTGTTGAATGAGTCTGTTTGCATGAAACATGTCATTATGTTAGCTGTCACATTTATCTTTTCAAACTGTGAAGTGCCTGGAGCCACCTGGGAGTGAGTGCTGTGAAAAAAGTGATCTTTCTTATATATAGTATCATTATCTTGTCTCAGTTTGTTAATGTAATGTTTGAGCATGTGCAATCTACAGCTTGCACTGTATGCTTCCCGGGAAGCCAAGAATGTTAAGTTGAGTGTTCTAGGATCTGCTGGGGTAATAATAATAGCTCAATAGTTGTTAAGCAAATAGAGCATGCTTTCGAGTGTGGACATGTGCTATATATATAAAATGTAATTACTATTATTATTATTATTATAACATGAAGAGAACGGAGGATTCTTCTCACAGCACAGAGATCATACTCACGTTTCTTCTGTTTGGAAATCTTCTTGTCTAAATTCAACCAGTACTGGGGACAACAGAAAAACACACAATTAATTCCAGGAATTCTGACAAACATTTACAATTGAAAGGTGTGCTGACAAAACGACTTATTTCTCGGATTCTAGCCCTACAGAAATAGATAAGTTAAATTTATATTATAAATTGAGTTTAAACGCTTTACTTAGAATAAAACGATAAAAGACAAGTTTATTAACTTGAAGAACACGCATCGGCTGAAATCTACAGGTTTGACCCTTTTGTCGTATTTTGGTCGATATCTCCATTTACGGATAGTGAGAAGTTGCTTAGTTTGTCATGTCAGTACACACAACATTTATTGAAATGCTTCAAGAAAAATACAAATACAGTCACTTAATGCAAACACCTGCAACTAGATCTATACATCAACGACTCTTTAAGATGAGCATTTACACACGGTACTGTTAAACCACAGGACACACTCTATCAGACACAAAGTCACACGTATAAACATAGTTTGTTTCATTTTGGTAGAGGTTTTACAACGCTCGCAACAGAATAAGGTCATATGAGCGCCAGAAGATTAGAGGTGTTACAAGAGAGTAACAAACATAAAAAAGGAGGAGGGGAGATAAGGAGGATAGATGTTTGATAGGAAAGAAGAAGCAAACCACACTAGAGCACCCGCTAACCACCCACACAGTTTCCTTTTTTCCTTTTAACTATATCTTATCATATGAAACTGAAATAAAATTAAAGTACAGTCAAGCCTGCTGTAACGGGCACATGTCCAAGACAACCACCTGTACAAATGACCACTCCCCACCTTGCCTTTTTAACAAAAATACTAATGAGTTTTAGTTTTAGTACGAGTTTTTTTTTGGAAAAAGTTTCAAGTCACTTGCAACACAACAAGGTCATATAAAAGCCGAAGATTAGTGGTTTTACAAGAAAGTAGCATCATAAAAAATAAGGAGGGGGAGATAAGGACGATAGATGTTTGATGATAGGAAAGAAGGAGCAAACCACACCAGAGCACCCGCCAACCACCACCATTATTATTAGTATTTTCAAACACTCACGACAAATACCCCCCACCCCTGCTCACTTTGAGATGTGATGGTCCTCGGTCGTCCGTGTAGGTGAAGCCGAAGTAATCCCGCTCTATCAGGTCCAGGTGCTGGCACACTTTGTCAAACAGCACTCGGCCAACATCGTTTTTCTGGGGGGGGGGGGGGGGGGGAGGGGAACAAAACACAAAACAAAATTATCGAGATGGAAAAGGTGGGACGAGAAAAACAAAATTAACAGACACGGAAAAGGTAGAAAGAGAAAAGACAAACAAAATTAACAGAGACGGACACAGTGGGAAAAGAAAAGAGACAAACAAAATTAACGGAGATGGTATACATTATAAAACCCTTTGCTCTATTTTGTCGCAAGCAAGTTAAGTTTAAAATATATAATGCAAACTTTCTTATTTCCAGCTTAAATATATATATAAAATTGGTTTCATTTATTGTACCAACCAAATTTTCAGAACAGCATGAAGTTTTGGCATGTAAGGAAACAGTTTTAGTGCAGGGAAGCAGATATTTCGGATATAACGAGGAAAGCAATAAAAAAAACAACAGTGCAGCATCTTGCTAATAGACCTACCAACTTCTTAGAGTTAAAGCAAAAGTTTTCAATTACCACAGAAAATCACAAAAGTGTTTTAAGATGTCTATTACAATGAACAATAAAATTCAAAAGCAGAGACAAATAGATTTGGATATTGGCTGAAAAGTCTCACTTGGGTGTAAAAATACCAGATTTACAAAGCCATTGCCGCCAACTTTTTTTTTTGATATTCTGAACGAAGCAAAAGAAAACAAAAGAGTAGTAACAGAGAATAATAAAGACTAGCCCCCTCCCCCAAAGAAATCTCTTGTTTTGACATTGCACTTTCAAACACTCCAGCACGCAAATTATAGCGAACAGATTTTTGGCTCTTAAATATTTTTAAAAAACACAGTGTGTATCCTTTACAAGTATTAAAAACATATAGCAAAATCCGGACATAAAGCGAAAAGATTTCCACATCCTTTCCATTTCGCCGTGTACATGCTATATTTGCACATAGTGACTGTAATGAGAAACAAGAAAAGACTTACGTCCAGCGGAACTTCCAGATTTTCTCCATCCAGCAGGACGACATTGCATGTGACACCTTTGCCGCCAGCCTTAGCCGGCGACTGCTTCTGTGGGGATTTATTGCTCATCTTGCTCGGGCTCTTCTCATCAATAATCTGAAAACAGAAAGAAAGGAAAGAACATTTTGGTCATGAATCTCAGATGATGACTCTGGCACTCATGTGCAGTTGCGAGCGCCGTAAAACCTCTACTAAAAAAAAAAAAAGACGACGACTTCCATTTTCAAATTTGTGTGCATCTCTGTCTTCATGTCCTACGAATTACGTCTATAAATCGCCAATGTGAAGTCTCGCACTTTCCCTCTGAGAGCTGTCAGTTATGGGAAATTTGACCCTGGAACAGCCACAACACCAAGCAGTAAACAATCTCCGTTCTCCCAGTTTTCCAAGCAATCCATAATGTTTATTTATTAATAAAAAACCCATCTAAATCTTGCCGCATTTCTGAGCGATTTTTATCTCAGAGAGAGGGAGAAAAGGAGGGGGGAGGGGAGAGAGAGAGAGAGAGAAAGGAAGGAGAGGGAGAAGGAAGGAGAGGGAGAAGGAAAGAGAGAGACACCAGAGAGAGAGAGAGAGAGAGAGAGAGAGAGAGAGAGAGAGAGAGAGAGAGAGAGAGAGAGAGAGAGAGAGAGACAGAGAGAGAGAGAGAGAGAGAGACAGAGAGAGAGAAGGAGGAGGACAGAAAAAGCTAAAAAAAAGAGATCATACTTCTATGCTGCTGAAATGCAGCTTCCTTGTTGCCTTAACAACACAACTATCATCCATCTTACTCTAATGGCCACCGGTACAAGTCAATCACCTGTACAGACAACCACTTCCTGTTTCTCCCTTTTTAAAAGTTTGAATAGAGGTTTTAAGGCGCTCACAACTGCATAAGGTCATATGAGCGCCTGAAGATTAGAGGTGTTACAAGAGAGTAACAAACATAAATAAAAAAGGAGGGGAAATAAGGTCGGTAGATGTTTGATAGGAAAGAAGAAGCAAACCACACCAGAGCACCCGGCAACCACCCACAGGAGGAGAGATAAAAACGACAGAGATGTCTGTGATACGAAAGTAGGATGAGAGCAAACCAGACACGAGCATCCGTTAACTACTCACAGTAGTACAAAGTTTGGAACACACAAATTAGACAGAAATCGCTCCTTTGATCCAGATCTTGCGGATAATAGAGTAGCTAGCTTCTACGGCCCTCGGCAACAAAACAATCAATAGATCAGATGTAACCAAAGAGCTAAAACAAGAGCATGAAAGAAACTGTTGAGGAAAGCGGGAGTGTGAATGTCCCTTTCCGTCTACTTTGATTGCCTCTAGTGGACCAACCTCGCAAAAGAAGCTTTACATTTCCAACAACAAACAGAACCAACTTTTAGTAATTTATGTGTAAACAATCATGGAGCTTTGCATTATATCATCAGTGACGATGCATGCAACTTGTTGGAGCGGTTAAAACCCAACATGCACACCCAAAAAAAATGTAGGGCCCAAGAGCCTTTACAATATCAATTCAATAAGATTGTCTTCCAAAAATGTAATACAAGAACTGAAATAACATAGAGGTGTAGACCTATGTGCAATCAAAAAGATCTAAATAGGCTTCAAAGCTTAAATAGTAGGAACACTTTCACTTACGTAAACAGGAGGAAACATCACATAGAGGCACAAAAATCAGATCAGGAAATGAGGAAAAATGCAAGCCTACAACTACTTTTTTTTCCCTTCTCAAACTTTTTATTTAAGTAAAGGAAATGAAAAAAAAATCCAGAGTGAGTAGATCAAGTATCTAGATCTAGACTAGATCTAGATTTATGATAATCTCTAACTAAAAGGAAATAACTGAACTTGAAAAACCTGGTTCATAAAAATGTCCAGTTAAAACACAGAGCTGGAAAAACATCTGCAATAGAGTTCTAGAAAGAAAAAAAGAAGACTGAACTCCAAGTCTCTCAACTCAATGACAATCCTTGGCCTTTTCTTGAGACAGTAGGGGGGTAGCAGACCATGTTCATTTGTCTTCAAGTCTAGAATCTAGTTTAACCAAGGTACAGATTAGGCCTATAGATCTAGGTAAAACCTAAATCCAATAGGACTTTACAAAGCATGATCAGTGACAAATATTAGGACAAGTAACAGACATCACAGTAATGATACCAGCAAATAGATCACAACATCATTATAATAATTTCCTGTTGAACTTCCTACACGGCCTAATCCACCGGGCCAGCCCTCAACGTCAATCAAGTTTATCAAGTTTAAACTATCCAACTGCAACAATAAAACAAATAACAGCAACTTTACTAGACTATCTCTATTTCTAAAGTTTATAACTTTAATAATTAGCCAATAAGATAACAAAATTAAGGCGAATCTATAAAAACAAAGTATCAAAAACTCAACTGCCGTGCCCTTCCTAATCTCAAACATCGAAACTCCAGGAAGTGCAGGTAGAAATTTAGCAAGTCGAATTGCGGAAGCGACGATCTTGATTCAAATCTTTGGAGACAGTAGTGTCACAAAAGAAAAGCAAACTTGAGTACCACTAAATATTTACACACAATAAATGAGTAGATAAAGGAAACTCTTTTAAAAATTATTTCGTGAGATTAAGAAAAGACAAATATAAAAGTGAAACCTTACACACTGAGTCTTGAGTGCTACTTTATCGATTTTGCTCTGCTGACAGAGGAAAATGGCCGCCGCTATCGGCGTTCAAAATATATTTGGGTCACATTTCCGCAATAAACACGGAATTTGACCGTGTCGGCAACTTACCGAATCATAAATGCTACTGTAAACTACAAATGTGCAAATCGGCTGGAATAGTCTCGTGAAAAGGGTATCAAAACTCAAGATATACAATCCTTGGTGATTTCGAAAGTCGGATGCTAGGGATGTGACATCAACACGCTACCTATGAGTTCCCGGCATGCCGCGCGAGGTCACGCTCTAGTATCAAGGTAGTAAACATGACCCCGGCGTCCGTAGCACGCTGTGTGTGTAATCTGCTGGCGACTCG